>NW_028229430.1:0-164337 GCF_041138505.1 Cibotium barometz | reverse complement strand
GCAATACGGAGATGGTTTGATACTCCAACCATTCCGTACAAATTGGTTACCCTTGATTTAATGTAATTTCTGGTAAAATTATGCTGATAAATTTGTGGTAATCATCATTTTGCATTTAACCCTTGGTTAATGCCTACAAATCACACTCAAATTCAAGATTATTCACAGCCACAGAGTTGCATTTGGGAATGTGCATAAGAATGAATGCTATATGCATTATGTATTGGGCACATTACATCAGTGTAAAAATGGGATCAGACATTGCCCTTGTCTAGAATAAGGCAAGAGGTAAGACCTCCCGCATAGATTTGGTTTTGCATTGCATAATGACACAAGATAAACATCAAAAGCCCAAAAGAACTGTCAACAACAAAACATTTAAACATGTTGCTCACATGGAGCAAGAAGAACTGACGGACAAGCTCATGGCCCCAGCCATGAAAGAAGAAGAACATCTCTTTCCAAGAGGAGGATCCACACCAAGAAGAAAAGCTAGAGGAAGCATTGAAGGAAGACATGGACACGAGAAGAGAAGCTGCCACAATAAGAAGACTAAAAGAAGAGGAAGACACGGACGCGTGAAGAGAAGCTGCCCACGACAAGAAGACTGAAGACAAGAGAAGATGTGAGGCTCCAAAGAGTGAGGAGCCATGTGAAAATCTCAGAGAGAGAGAGAGAGAGAGAGAGAGAGAGAGAGAGAGAGAGAGAGACCCCACAACCCAATGTAACCTTCCCCAACAAAGTAAAACCACCTCTGAGCCACCGATGATGTAGGCCACATGGTAGATGTATGTGTGAGCACTTTAGTCAAGGTCGCGGGCACTTATAGTAGCCTTGGACACATAGAGACAGAGAGTGTCAAAGGACTATGAGTTTAGGGACTTGAGGCACTGGTCGCGGACTATCAAGTAAGAGAGAAACTTGGTATAGGGTCCAGGTGTGCTAAGTTCACTTGAGGGGAGGTGTGCTAGGCACTGGTCGCGCAGACTATCAAGTAAGAGAGAAACTTGGTATAGGGTCCAAAAGTGCTAAGTTCACTTGAGGGGAGGTGTGCTAGGCACTGGTCGCGCAGACTATCAAGTAAGAGAGAAACTTGGTATAGGGTCCAGGTGTGCTAGGAGTATTCACTTGAGGGGAGGTGTTGAAATATACAAGTGAATAGGGTGTGTGCGGGAACAAGCCCTTGGTTAGAGGCTGTAAAAGAGAATCTGTAAATGTGAGAGAACCTGTGAAAAGGTGAGAAGAATCTACTGGGAGAGAATAAAGGGTAGCATGAGAAGATTTAGGAAGTGTGGAGATATTCTGGGAGAGGTGGAGAGAATCAAGCAAAAGAGGTGGAGTGAATCAAGGAGAAATCAGTGGGATTAGATGCTTGGATGTAAACTCTATAAATTGAGGCATTGGCCTAATGAGAATTTGCTAGTTTTTGATTATCCATGCCTACATTAAGCTATTAGTTAATTACTTCACGTCTTAATTATCATCTAATCACTTTGTTAATGATGTTGATTCTAGCATTTGATCCACCATAGCTCATCACATTGCTGTAATTTTAACACCTGTACTTAGCCTTTGTAGAAGAAAGTTCCACTGTAGGGCTGCTTCTTACTAATACAGGATTTAATTTTAGACCCAATAAGAAAACAAAAACTACAAACTGGTTCACAATATCTTGCCCAATCCGAGTCACAAAATCCAGTCCAAGAATTTCCCGATTTGTAAGTGATGCCATACCCAATGGTACTTTTGATGTATTTCAACACCCATATCCTTGCCTTCCAGTGGTTCTCTCTGGGTTGATTTGAGAACTTGCTATAAGGATACTAAATACAGAGTTGATGCTAGGCCGTGTATTGCTTGCATAGGTATATCAAACTCCCCACCAACTTCTTGTCTTCCTTCATATCCATCAGTGGGAGAAGCATCTTCAATAGAAAGCTTCACATTAGCCTCCATGGGTGTACTTGCACTCAGCCATATCAGTGCCTTCAAAATTTCTCCTTCATACTTTTGCTGAAAAATGAAGATTCCATTTGAGTCTTGCCAGACCTCTATTCCTAAACAGAAATGCATAAGCCCAAGGCCTTTCATATCAAACTCTGAACTTAACATCAACTGTGTATGCCTACTTGTCTTGCTCAGAGAACAAATTTGCATCTAATGGGTAGTTAGAAAGATCAATACTTCCAAAGAAAGCTAGTACCATGCTTGAGGGGCATGTTTTTGTTGAAGCTCATGGATCCATGCTCCCACATGGAGATGGTGATGATAAGAATGACTTAATGCTACACTAATGATATTAAGGATAACATGCTATCTTGCACACAAGAAGGAAAGAGAAGAGAAGAGAGATATATACAAGGGTCGAGTCCGGAGAGTTGCACTTGGTGGCCAACTCTTAGAGGGTTAACTCCTCGATGTGAAGCCACTAGGGGATCACTCCACCTCTTCTTGTGTCACCCAAGGAGAGATCCACTAGCTAGGTAGAGAGCAAGAAGGAAGGAAGGAAGCTCTGGAGATCTCAACCTTCACCTCATGCAACTAGCATGCAAAAGGGACTTGGTAGATAGCAAAGAGAGGGTAGAGAAGAAGAGAAATGAGAGCATTACCATCCCTACTTACATACGCCGACAATCAAACATGCAAGAAAGTAAGAGCACAAGCTAACATGCATCCACAAGCTCAAATGAGAGAGAGAGAGATAAGAGGCAAGCTCAAATGAGACAAATGGGATTGTCCCTTTTTATATTTCACAAAATGACTTATATATAAGAGCTCATAGTTACAATGGCTGGCTGCCCATTTACAATTGGGGGCCTAAAACTAGTCTTCCTAGACTTTCTAGCTCTACGCACAACTATTCCTCATGACCGGAATTACACAAGCTGTAAGCTCGGTCATTCCATGTTTCTTATACAATCAACGCGTTTTGCGGTTACAAAAGATAGATTACAAAGAGTGTAGCCATGCAAAAGGTAATGTTTAACCAGAGTGGTTAACAATTTAACGTGTGATTAAGCTAAGCTTAGGTGGGTGATACCTAATAAAAATCATGATGAACTAAGATAATTAAGCTTTAGACTCAAGAACAATTAGGTTACAAGATTGAGACTTGTACTCATAAAGAGGCTTGAGAGTTTGCTTGATTCATTACTTGAAACGGACTCCTTTTATATGAAGAGAGTACAACAAAGCTATGATAGCTCATGTGGGATAAATTGGCTAGGTGATTTGGCACTCTAGCATCACTCATTTCAACACCCCCCCTTGATGCTAGATTGGGTACTTTGACACTTTCTCTCTCTCTCTCTCTCCCCTTGTGCTAGGCTACTTTGGCCCTTATGCTACTTTGGAATTATAGCTACTTTGGTTATGAATTTCAGCTTGAGTGCATCATATGCCTCAAAGGCTGATTACATCACACTTTTTGTAGAGACAAGAGGGGTGAAAAGTACAATGGTTCTTTCTCTAGAAGAGCGCATCGTCAGTTGGGGCAGCTTTGACCTCGATGTAGTTTTCCTGCTTCTTTTTGTCATAGAAATCTTATTCTAGGTGACCAATTTGTCCACAATAGTCACAAACAAGCTTTGCGACATTCATTCTTGGTATGACAAGATTTCCACAGTGATGGCATATTGGAAGTTGAGATGTTGATTGATTTGTCCTTTGAAATCTCCCACCCTTTGTATACAATGCTTTCTCACTTGAATGTGATTTGAATGAATCTTTATCCTTGAATTTTGATTCGTGTTCAAGTAGAGATGATTCTATATCTTGAATTTTAGTGTTGGTCACATTTTTAAGTGTAGCAACAAGTGATTCATAAGGTTCTTTGTCTACACTTTTTATCAATAGAGCAATAGATTCATCTTCCTCAATGACTTTCTTTAATGCACTAAGTTGTTGCTTGATACCTTTGAATTTACTGATGTGTTGTGCCATGGTCTCGGTCTCCTTCTTGTCGAGCTTGTAAAATTGCTGAGAAGGTTGATCTTTGAGCTCTTTGAGTCAGTGCTGTCAAAAATCTTGTTGAGTTCCTACCATGCTAACTTGGCATCCTTGATGCCAGTAATGTGACTAATCACATCATCACTAAGATTTTGAGCAATAAGACCTAATTTTTTGTTATTTTGAAGTGGATCAACCTCCACTTTAAATCTTGAGATGACTTCTACATGCTCCATTATGAGAAGGGTGTCTTACCTTGAGCCTTGATTTTAGTGCTCAAGTAGTGTCTGACCCTGTTAACAAGTGATTAGGGTGCAAAGTATATGCTAGAGATAAACCCATTTTTGCAGTGAAAAAATCACTTATTTGAGCAATGCAAGTGGTTGAGATGAGTTTTGATGCAACAAAGAGTTTCCCACAATGTATTTACACCTAAATTTTCTAATTATTTTGGTTGGCCAATTTCTACCAATAATGTACTAATGACAGTGATGATTAGTGCTTAATCACAATGATTAAGAGATAAAATTTGGAGCCTTCAATTGAGCATGAGGGAGCAAGCATTGAAGGGGATTTTTCCTTTAGCTCTTTGCCCTCGATGAGGGGATAAGGAGCAAAAAGAAAATCCAGCCCAAAAATCGTAGATTTATGTGGAATTGGGTGATTGGTTTTTTGGATGATTCTCCTCAGTCCGTAGATGAAACTCGACAAGATTCAAGTTGAAGGGGCCTTATACTATGCTCAAAGCAAAACTAAGATAATTTTCTCCAATTTGATGTGTAGAGGTGGAATGACGCAAAAAACCAATACTGAGTGAAGCGCTGATATGCGGGCCGTTCCACACAAATATGTGGTAATGGTGTGGTGAAAGTGGACACCTAGAGTTGAAGAAGAGGTGGCTTGAAGGGTTTTGCAAATGCTTGAGAGATTAAAGAGAAATTAGCAAATCAATGTTGGCCACATAGAGGGCAAGAGGATAAGACTGTGTTTAGTGACTAATGAGATAATTTGTGAAGGGATTAGACTAATGTGGATTGAGATTAGTAATGTGGGGTTAGGGAAGATGGATGCTAAGCTATAGGGAGCAAGAACTTGGCTCTGATACCATGTTGAAGGTCATGGATCCAAGCTCCCACATGGAGATGGTGATGATAAGAATGACTTAATCCTACACTAATGTTAACATGTGATTAAGCTAAGCTAAGGTGAGTGATACCTAATGACAATCACAATGAATGAACCAAGCTAATTAAGCTTTAGACTCAAGCACACTTAGGTTACAAGATTGAGACTTGTACTCATAAAGAGGCTTGAGAGCTTGCTTGATTCATTACTTGAAATGGACCCCTTTTATATGAGGAGACTATAGGAAAGCTATGATAGCTCATGTGGGATAACTTGGCTAGGTGACTTGGCACTCTAGCATCACTCATTTCAATAGTTTTAACCTATATAATGCCTTTCGGAGTTTGCAAAGTGGTGGCTGCACCACATAAACCTCCTCCTTGAGATGGCCATTTGGAAATCTTGACTTCACATCCATTTACAACATTAACCACTTCCCATGAGTGGCCAAGGCAAGTATTGTATGAATAGTGGTAAATCTAGCTGTGGGAGTGAATGTCTCTTGAAAGTTGAATCCTTCGACTTGTGCAACCAAACTTGTAATGGCCCCCCTCCAATTTGGATATGCTAATGCTTCCTCCAAGCTAGTTGGCTCCTCTACTTTCATTATCTCAGCCCATCAAGGCATTGACAATGTGAGGGAAGGCCCTCTTCTGCTTCTCTATTCTATTGGATCTACAAATATATACTAGCTCTTTCTCATCTAAGAGTTTCTTCACCCATTTAGGAGATGACCCCTTATGTGGTGTTGTAGGCTTCTATTATTCATCCACTTGTTGTGGAGTTGGTACCATCACAGGTGGTTGTGTCTACTAGGTTACTTCTTTGTTGAAGGATAGTGTGGATGGAGCCCTCTCATCCATCTGATGAGGCTATTCCTTGAACACCATATCATGGTGGCAGACAATTATTAGAACTTTTCCTCAGGGTAGTATATAGTTGATAACCCTTTGACTGCATATTGTACCCCAAGAAGATACACTTTTTTCTCTTGGAATCCCACTTGGTTTTGGACGAGTCTAGAAACTGCATAAAATAGTCACACCCAAATGTCTTGAAATATGTAACTGAGGGTTTCTTACTTGAATAAGCTTCTTAAGGTGTTATGCACTTCTCTGCCTTTGTGTAACTAATGTGTTAAGGATATGCATTATAGTGTTAACTACCTCGGCCCAAAAAGAATTATGTAATCCTTTGCCTTTGAGCATACTCCACACCATCTCCACCACTGTGTGATTCTTACTCTCTTTGCAACACTTTTGTTCTGGAGTATAGCAACTATCAAATCTCTCTTGATCCCGTGCTCCTTGCGCATAGTAGGTATTAAACTCACTTGATATATGAATTCTCCTCCTTGATCTATTCGAAACTTCTTTAGCCTCTTTCCTGTCTTATTCTCTACCAATTTATACCATATTTTGAACTTTCCAAGGCTTTAACCTTATCTCAAAGAAAATATACCCACATCTTCCTACTAAGTCATCGATTAGAAGTAGGAAGAACCACCCAATGTAGTGGTTGGCATTTTACCACATAGACATACATGTACAAGCTCTAGAGGAGCCTTTGTATGATTCTTGCTTTCTTGTGAAAATGCATGTAGATGTTGCTTGCCCATCATACAAGCTTCACACACATCTAACATCTCTAAAAATGTTAGTAGATGTGCTACAATCCTAGACCTTTGCATCTCTTTCAAGACTACAAAGCTCAAGTGCCCAAATCTCTCATGCCATTGCTTTCTTGTCCCCACATTGGCTTGGGCTCTATAAAAGCTGACAACTCATACAAGTTGTTGCGTTGGATTCCTTTCCCAACAATTGTGGTTAGCATCTGTGATGACTACACCAGCTTTACTGAAGAGAACCTTCAAGTCAGGGTCAACTATGGGCACGAGCAGTGCTACGTTATTTATAGGTTGGGCTCTCTCTCCAAATATACCTTCAAATAGCAAACTACCTAAAAAGAGCATTGCCGAGAGCCTACACTCCGGTCTCAAACAAGAGTTGAACCCTCAAACCATCAAGCCAAAGGAAAGCTCTCAAATTATCTATGTAAGTTGGAGATTCTTCTCTTTTCCATTCATTTTATGTTTTTTTTTTATGATTTTTGTCTTCTCTACATTGCAAATGATGTTATGCCTCATTGCAAAAGGCATTCCCCTCTCTTCTCTAGTAAATCCAACCATTCTTTATCCTAGATGAATGATTAAAGAATAAAATCAAGTTTTTCATTATGTTTCTCTTAAATAAGTAGAAAAATGTTACTTTAGAATGATTTAAATACTCTTGGTGCATTTCTAATTAATTTAGAGACTTAAAAATTGAAAAATGGTCAGCCATACAAAGGAGGTTATGGCAAATTTTTTCAAAAAAATTGAAAATAAGTATTATCTTTTATTATTCTAAAAGAGTAATCCTTATGGTTTCTATATTCTAAAGTATCAATTTCATGCATAGAAGATGCATTTTGATTATTTGTATAAAAGAAATTTAGTTTTATTATAAAAGTATTACTTTCATTATTATTGATTTTTATGCATAGAAGTATGCATAAAAGATTATTTTTTTATATAAAAGTGTTACTTTTATCATATTTGATTTTCATGCATAGAAGTATGTATAAAAGATTATTTTTTATATAAAAGTGTTACTTTTATCATATTTGATTTTCATGCATAGAAGTATGCATAAAGATTATTTTTTTTTATATAAAAGTGTTACTTTTATCATACTTGATTTTCATGCATAGAAGTATGGATAAAAGATTTTTTTTAATATAAAAGTGTTACTTCTATCATACTTGATTTTCATGCATAGAAGTATGCATAAAAGATTATTTTTTTATATAAAAGTGTTACTTTTATCATATTTGATTTTCATGCATAGAAGTATGCATAAAAGATTATTTTTTATATAAAAGTGTTACTTTTATCATATTTGATTTTATGCATAAATTAGATGCATAAAAGAAATTCTTTTATATTGAAAGAGTGATTTTCATCCTAAATGATTTTATGCATAAATTAGATGCATAAAAGAAATTATTTTATATTAAAAGAGTGATTTTCATCATAAATGATTTGTATGCATAAACATATGCATAAAAGATATTTTTTTCATATTAAAAGTGTAATTTTTATCATAAATAATTTTATGCATAAATTAGATGCATAAAAGAAAAATTTTTATATTAAAAGAGTGATTTTCATCATAAATGATTTGTATGCATAAACATATGCATAAAAGATATATTTTTTATATTAAAAGAGTGATTTTCATCATAAATGATTTTATGCATAAATTAAATGCATAAAAGAAATTATTTTATATTAAAAGAGTGATTTTTATCATAAATGATTTGTATGCATAAACATATGCATAAAATATATTTTTTTAATATTAAAAGTGTGATTTTCATCATAAATGGATTTTATGTATAAATTAGATGCATAAGAGAAATTCTTTTATTTTAAAAGTGTAATTCCTACTAGACTGGATTTATGTATGGAAAGATGCATAAAGAATATATTTTAATCCAAAAGTGTTATTCTCATCAATTTTTATTTTATGCATAGAAAGATGCATAAAGAAATCTATTTTTATTTCAAAAGAGTTATTTTCATCAATTTTAATTTTATGCATAGAAAGATGCATAAGGAAATCTATTTTTAGTTCAAAAGAGTTATTTTTGTCAATTTTGATTTTATGCATAGGAAGATGCATAAAAGATTGATTTTTAATTCAAAAGTGTCATTCTCATTTAAAATGAATTTATGCATAGGAAGATGCATAAAAGATTGATTTTTATTTCGAAAGTGTTATTCTCCTTAAAATGGAATTTATGCATAAATAGATGCGTAAAGAAATCTTATATCAAAAATAAAAATTCTCTTGTATTCTATAAATAGATATGAGGTATAAATAGATATGAGGATGTGAAACGAATCAGATAGATGAAAATGAACGATGAATAGATGGAGATGTATGTATGTGAAAGAATGGATGTAGTTATATGTATGTGAAAGAAATGAATGTGGATGTATGTGAATGTGAATGAGGATGTGGAATGTGGATATGGTTATAGATATGGAATGTGGATGTGGATGTATGTGAATGTGAATAAGGATGTGGAATGTGGATATGGATGTATGGATGTGGATATGGATGTATGCATGTGGTGGAAGTGGGTGTATGGATGTGGATATGGATATGTATGTGTGAATGCAGATGTGGAAGTGGATGTATGGATGTGGAAGTACGAATGTGGATGAGGGACCAAGGAAGCTGCCTATGAGTGAAGCGCTAGGTGACCTACAAAGGATCCTAGAGGGTGCTGACCATACGGTGCTCGGGCTCTGGGTCGCCGAAGATACCCACACGTGCATCGTGGAAGATATTGGAATAAGGAGTAAGAGTTGTTTTCTGAAACCGGGCATGGATCTGGTTGATTGACCTTGCTGGTCCTCAACAGATGAGTCCATGGCTCTTTTATATGGATCTGTTGGTTGATCTTGTTGATCGTCCACGGAGTTTCCATTTTGTTATGTGAATATATTGCCGGTTACTATGAGCTAGGAACTATCGAAAAGGCCCTTGAGTGCCCAGGTGGTGAGCGTTCTAGTTGCCAATGATGCCATAAGTACATCGATGAATGAATGATTGGAAATATGGATTCAACCAGGATAGTGATCAATGACATAATGGTTTCATTAAAGGATTGTTTTAAAGTTAGCTGATGCTGAGAAAAAGGCAATTTCATATTGGGTGTGTAAGTGGTGTGACTAGTTTTATGTTTGCATGAACTTCCGGCTAGGGGGCCTGGGAATTCTTTTCCTTGTGACCCGAGACAAAACCTAACCAAATTCTAAATTGGATCCCATCACTATAGTGGTTGGGTGGTTGGCTAACCCATGGGACTGGATGGATCCGTAAAATGAGACTCCTTTCTATTATATTACGTTAGATGAAGTAAATCCCGGATAGTAATTGTTCTATGGATAGGAATCAACGGCTGTGCCTCTTGACGGGGAAAAAAGCGTTGGTCTCTATGATCCAAGTGCAATCTGTCCTTTGTTCTAACTATGTAACTTACGAGTTCGGTGAGATCAATTCAGTTAATTAAGGCTTTTGACTATGTTAGGGAAAAAATTATCCTGGTGGAATCGCCCATGCTTTCCGGGCAAGGGAAGATTTTCTAAGTTCGCGGTTTTGGAAGAACCGATATCTTAGAAGTAGCAAAGGGTACCAGTCTTTAGTACTAGAGATGTTGCCTGAGGAAGACTCGTAATGCATGTGTATAGTCACCTGTCTGGATATCCGTGGTGGGTGAGGCCCCAAGTGTAGGACCCTACCCCACGCAAGATGTGCTACGTCCGCTGCTAGCACCCAGAATCCGTTGCACGGTGGGGACGGGTATCTTACACTAACACATTCATTCATGTCCCTCGTTCATTCACATCCTATATCATTCATTCACATCCTGATTCACATCACATCACATCCATTTACATCCCTTATCATCCATTCACATCCTATATCATTCATTCACATCCCAATTCATATGCTATCACATTCATTCACATCCCTTATCATTCATATCTGTCCAATTTACTTCACATCTCATCGCTTCAATTCTCATTCATATCCATCACATTTATATGCTATCACATTCATTCACATCCCAATTCATATGCTATCACATTCATTCACATCCCTTATCATTCATATCTGTCCAATTTACTTCACATCTCATCGCTTCAATTCTCATTCATATCCATCACATTTACATCCACATTCATATCCATCACATTTACATCCACATATATTCTCCCACATGCATCCACATCCATACTTATCACATACATATCCACATCTATCCTTTCACATACATCCACATCCATACTTATCACATACATACACATCCATACTTATCACATACACATCCACATCTATCCTTTCACATACATCCACATCTATATTTATCACATACACATCCACATCTATCCTTTCACATACACTCATCCACATCCATTCTTTAACATACATCCACTTTTATTCTTCACATACATCCACATCCATACTTATCACATACACATCCACATCTATCCTTTCACATACACCCATCCACATCCATTCTTTAACATACATCCACTTCTATTCTTCACATACATCCACATCCATCCATCCATTCATTCCCATCTATCTGATTTGCATCCCATCTCATCACATCTATTTACCTCTCATTCTCATCACATCTATCCATCCATTCATTCTCATCTATTTGATTCATATCACATATCATCACATCTATCTACCTCTCATTCTCATTCTCATTACTTTAATTTTCATCATATCTATTCTCTATTCATTCTCATCTATCTGATTCACATCCCATCTCATCACATCCATTCTTAGAATGCAAGAGAATCCTTATTTTTTTATATAAAGATTCTTTACACATCTATTTATGCATAATTTCAATTTTAAGGAGAACAACACTTGCGAAATAAAAATAAATCTTTTATGCATCTTTCTATGCATAAATTCAATTTTAATGAGAATAACTCTTTTGGAACAAAATAAATTTCTTTATGCATCATTCTATGCATAAAATCAAAATTGATGAGAATAACTCTTTTGAAAATTGATGAGAATAACTCTTTTGAAATAAAAATAAATTTCTTTATGCACCTTTCTATGCATAAAATCAAAATTGATGAGAATAACTCTTTTGGAATAAAAATAAATTTCTTTATGCATCTTTCTATGCATAAAATGAAAATTGATGAAAATAACTCTTTTGAAATAAAAATAAATTCTTTATGCACCTATTTATGCATAAAATCAAAATTGATGAGAATAACTCTTTTGAAATAAAAATAAATTTCTTTATACAACTATTTATGCATAAAATAAAAATTGATGAAAATAACTCTTGAAATAAAAATAAATTTCTTTATGCATCTTTTTATGCATAAAATAAAAATTACACTTTTAGAATACACAATTGGTGGGGATTACTCTTTTTTGGATAATAAAAGATAAAACTTATTTCACTAATTTTTAGAAAATTTTGCTATAACCTCCTTTACATGGCTAACCATTTTTCAAATTTTCCTAACTTAAAATTACTTAAAAATTATCCCCAATTGGTTTTAAACACTCTAAACTAATCAAATTTCACTTTTAAAAGAGAAACAATATGAAAAGTTTAATTCCAACAATTAGATTACTTAACTAGGATAAAGAAGGGCTGAATTTAAGAATGAGAGAGGGGGAAAGCCTTTCCAAGAAGGCATAGCATTTGTTTATCATTTTAAGATAACAAACAATTTAGAAAACCATTAAAAGAATAAGAAAAGTAAGATTTCTTACTTACATAAATTTTTGAGAGCTTTCCTTTGGCTTGTTGATGGTTTGAGGGATCTACTCTTGTTTGCAACAAGAGTAGAAGAGGGAAAGGTCAAAAACTAATGAATTATTAAGAAATTCATAGTTCTTGGCTCTGGGTGGAGCAGAGTAGCAATGTATAAAACACTATTAAGCTTTAACACAGGCTTCTATTTAAAGGAAAAAGTGAGCTTCTAACTAAGCAAACTGATTCTAGAATTTTCCAGATCACTTTGATCAATTTTTGACCATTTTTAGCTCAATTTAGTTTACTTTTTGGAACTAGACTTGAATTAGGAGAGAGGAGAGATGAAATATCTCAATTTTTGATAATTTTAAACTCCACCACACATGTGAAGTAGGCGCCTCCTTCATGAGGGGGGGAATTCCCATTGTGAGGTGTCAAAAATCCATTTTTTTAGTAATTCCTTTGGTCCTTAGTCCACTCTTCATCTTATGTGAGTATTTACTCATTTTTGGGGGGATTTTCTTTATTTCTTCTATTTATCTTCTCCACATATTTGGATGAATCTGATTGGCCCCTCAAAACCTTAATTTATTTATTTTTTAAAATCTGGACCCCTAGGATAAGGCCTCTTGAACAGATTATACTTGATTTCTAATGCACCTTCTGAAAATCTTTTTGAACTTCTGTTTCAGGGAAGAGATATTTTTCCATCCAAAAATATTCAAAATTTGAATAACCTCTCTCTAGAACATTTTCTTGCTCTAGCCAGAACAGGCAGAAACAAGATCTTTTATATTTCTGAAGAGGGATTTGATTACGGGGAAAGATACTGGACATCCTGAGAGGCTGGGGAGGAATCTTACACTCTAAGAGAGAAATTTCTATCGTTTTATATTCACACAGAGAGTGAAAAAATAGAATTCAGGAAATCTATCGAGATCAAAATATTCAGATATATGATTAATCTATTCCTCATTGGAATTCGTAACTAAATTAGAAATCAATTAAGTGAATATTTAAAGAAAGAAATTCAGTAAAATAGTAACTGAATTATCAAACCTTTTCGAGAAAGATAGATCAGGAAAAATCTTATCCGACTCGAACCTTGAATCAGACTATGACCAAGACCAAACTCTTTCGTCAAATTTGAGGAAAGAAGGTGTGACAAGTTTAGAAAAACACACTCAAAACTCCCACCAAATTTGAAACTAAGTTTAAGACCCTTTGAATTGATCTGTGGATCAAGGGTATAGAATTCAAGAAATTCTGGTATGAAATTCAGAATTCTGATCATGAAGTTTTGGGGATACTGATTCAAGAAATATTCCTTGTATTCAAAAGAAAATCAAACTAAAAACTTGCATAGAAATGAGAATGGATGTGGATGTATGTGAAAGAATGAATGTGAAAGAATGGACGTGGATATGTATGTGAAAGAATGAATGTGAATGTATAAGTGAAGAATGAATGTGAATGTATATGTGAAGAATGGATGTGAATGTATATGTGACGAATGGATGCAAATGTGTATGTGAAAGAATGGATGTGGTTATGTATGTGAAGAATGGATGTGGATGTATGTGAAGAATGGATGTGGATGTATGTGAAAGAATGGATGTGAATGTATGTGAAAGAATGGATGTGGTTATGTATGTGAAAGAATGGATGTGGATATGTATGTGAATGTATAAGTGAAGAATGGATGTGGATGTATGTGAAAGAATGGATGTGGTTATGTATGTGAAAGAATGGATGTGGATGTATGTGAAATAATGGATGTGGATATGTATGTGAAAGAATGGATGTGAATGTATAAGTGAAGAATGGATGTGAATGTATATGTGAAGAGAATGGATGCGAATGTGTATGTGAAAGAATGGATGTGGTTATGTATGTGAAGAATGGATGTGGTTATGTATGTGAAAGAATGGATGTGGTTATGTATGTGAAGAATGGATGTGGATGTATGTGAAAGAATGGATGTGGTTATGTATGTGAAAGAATGGATGTGGATATATATGTGAAAGAATGGATGTGGATATGTATGTGAAGAATGGATGTGGATGTATGTGAAAGAATGAATGTGTATGTGAAAGAATGTGATGTGGATGTGTATGCGAAAGAATGTAATGTGATGTAAAGAGATGTGATGTGACATGAATATATGTGGATGTGAAGTGATAGATATGAATGTATGAATAGATGTGGGTAGTCGTAGATGTGAACAATTGGATGGATGTGGATGAATGAGATGAGATGTGTATTAATGAGATACGATGTGGATAGATGTGATGTGATATTATGTGTTGAATGAGATACGATGTGGATAAATGTGATGTGATGTTATGTGTAAGATTCCTCCCCAGCCTCTCAAGAAGTCCAGTATCTTCCCCTGTAATCAAATCCCTCTTCAGAAATATAGAAGATCTTGTTTCTACCTGTTTTGGCCTAGAGAGAGAAAATCTTCTAGAGAGAGGTGATTCAATTTTTAAATATTTTATAATATGTTCAAAAGGCCTTATCCTAAGGGTCTAGATTTTTTAAAATTTTTAAATTAAGGTTGCTATGGACCAATAAGATTAATCCAAATGTAGGGAGGAGGCAAATTGAAGAAGTAAAGAAAATCCCCCCAAAAATGAGTAAATACTCACATAAGACGAAGAGTGGACTAAGGACCAAAAGAAATACTAAAAGAATGAAATTTTGACACCTCAGAGTGCGGATTACCCCTTATGAAGTAGGTGCCTTTTTCCCATCATTGCTTTTGAATTTTTAAATCAATAAAATTAGATATTTTATCTCTCCTCTCTCCTAATTCAAAACTGGATCCAAAAATTGACCCAAAAATGGTCAAAAATTGACCAAACTGATATGGAAAATTTTAGAATCAGTTTGTATGGTTAGAAGCTCACTTTTTCCTATAAATAAAAGCCTCCTCCTTTGTAGAAGCTTAATAGTGTTTTATGCACTGTTACTCTCCACACCAGAGCCAAAAACAGTGAATTTATTGATAATTCATTAGTTTTTGACCATTTCCTCTTCAAAAGAATTGGTGGCCACTCTTGTTGTGTTTGCAAACAAGAGTAGATCCCTCAAACCATCAAGCCAAAGGAAAGCTCACAAAAATTCATGTAAGCTAGAAATCCTACTTTTTCTTTATTCCATTTAATGGTTTTCTAATTTTTATTTTCTTTAAAATGAAAAATGATGTTATGCCTTGTTGGAAAGGCTTTTCCCCTCTCTTCATTCTTGAATTCAGCCTTTCTTTATCCTAGATATGTAATCAAATTCTTAGAATTAAACTTTTCATATTGTTTCTCTTTAAAAAGTGAAATTTGATTAGTTTAGAATTATTTAAACCATTTGGGCTAATTTCTAAGTAACTTGAGAATGAAAAAAAATTTAAAAAATGGTCAGCCATACAAAGGTTGTTATGGCAAAATTTTCTTAAATTTTATGAAATAAGTTTTATCTTGTATTATTCAAAAAGAGTAATCCCCACCGTTTGTGTATTCTAAAAGTGTTATTTTCATTCTATGCATAGAAAAATGCATATTAGAAATATTTTTATTATAAAAGTGTTATTTCCATTAGAATTAATTTCTATGCATAGAAAGATGCATATTGGAGATTTTTTTAATTATAAAAGTATTACTTTCATCAAAATTGATTTTTATGCATAAATAGATGCAAAGATTTTTTTAATTTTTATGAAAGTGTTACTTTCATCAAAATTTATTTTTTATGCATAAATAGATGTATAAAAGAATGTTTTTAATTATAAAAGTGTTACTTTCATCAAAATTAATTTTTATGCATAAATAGATGTATAAAAGAATTTTTTTTAATTATAAAGTGTTACTTTCATGAAAATCGATTTTTATGCATAAATAGATGCATAAAAGAATTTTTTTATTATAAAAGTGTTACTTTTATCAAAATCAATTTTTATGCATAAATAGATGCATAAAAGATTTTTTTTATTATAAAAGTGTTACTTTCATCAAAATTAATTTTTATGCATAAATAGATGCATAAAAGAATTTTTTTAAATTATAAAAGTGTTACTTTCATCAAAATTGATTTTTATGCATAAATAGATGCATAAAAGAATTTTTTTAATTATAAAAGTGTTACTTTCATCAAAATTGATTTTTATGCATAAATAGATGCATAAAAGAATTTTTTTATTATTATAAAAGTGTTACTTTCATCAAAATAGATTTTATGCATAAATAGATGCATAAAAGGATTTTCTTTTATATAAAAGTGTTATTTCCATAGAAGTTGGATTTTATGCATAAATAGATGCATATAGAATTTTTATATCAAAATAAGAGTTCTCTTTAATCCTATGTTTAAATCCCATGAATATTGGTAAATAAATAAGTAAATACTCTATGAGAGAAAATTCTACCGTTTCATATTCTCTAGGATGGTAATGAGAAAACTCAAAAAAATTTTCGAAGTCAAAATTTTAGATAAATGATTAATGTATTCCTCATAGGAATTCGTGATTAGTTTTGAAATCAGTTAAGCAAATACTCAATTAATAAAATTCAGTAAAGTAGTAATTGAAATATTACCCTTTGAGAGAAATTTGAGAGAAAGATAGTTGAGGGAGAACCTTTCCAGACTCAAACCTTGAATCAGACTATGACCAAGACATAACTCCTTTGTCAGTTTCAAGAAAAGATGATGTGACCAGTTCAGGAAAATTTACTCAAATCACCCACCGAATCTGAAATCAAGTTAAGACCCTTTGATTTGGATCAAGGTTACAGAATTCATGAAATTCTGTTAGAATTCAGACCTGCGATCTAGAAGTATTGGGATACGGATTTAAGATATACTCATTATATTCAAAAGAAAATCAAAAATGAAAACTTGCATAGAAACCCTATTTTCTTAAAGGACTGTCTTACGCCAGAATGCTGGAGGGAGCATTTGATATATGTGTTTTTCTAAGGGAAGTGTTGCCATATATATAAGCAGTGATGTGTGTGAACACACTTACGACCGTCGGGGCACTTTTTTCCTCCTTATTAGGAGGTTTTTTCCCTCGGCTTGTATATACGCCCATCATTCTAGGGCTAACTTATCTTTGTACATTGACACAATCTAATAAACTGTATGTTGTGTGCATTCTTGCTTCTTCTTCTCTAAGCTTTGTGTGCTTTCCTGCAACCCTAATTCCAACAATTGGTATCAAAGCAGGCATCGGCTTCTCCCAGGGCTATGCCGCTAGCACCCTCTGACTCATGTTCTCCGATTGAGGTGAGCTTTCACGAGCACTTGCAGGTCCCTATACTCTGTGCAGCATTACAAGTTCTTAAAAATTGCATCTGAGGTCGTTTCGGGCTCCGTTTTTGCATTACAAGTTCTGTACATGTGTTTTCGTCATTTTGTGCAAAAATTTTGACAGTGCAGTTTTCTGCAAAACATGCATACATATTCTATTGTGGACCGTGCTACATAGCACGAGTTGTTTTCTGTTCAGTCTTTGCTTCATTACAGGTAGCTTTTGCATCAGTTTCAGTCAGTGGCCATGGCTGATAACAGCAATGATGTATTTTGCATGTTGTCTGCTGCCTGCTGATGATAAATTGGATAGAGACAGAACTACCCACTTTGGGCATACATGATGCAGCATGTTTTGGTTGCAAAAGGAGTGTGGAACATTGTGCAAGGTATGGATGTATATCCAGGTTCTGTGGATGTAGGATCTATTGACGATGTTGCAGGTTCTAGCAGCTCTACTGTTGCTGTTGTTTTACCCACTGCTGAACAAGCTCGTTGGGATGGTAAAGATGCACAGGCTTATACCTTGATTGCACTTTCTGTCAAACGTAACATTTCTCCACATATTCGTTCAGCTAAAACACCAAAACATGCTTGGGATAATCTAGCTGGTTTGTATGTAACACGAGGCAAAAATCTCTTACGTGCGTAAAGAGTTAGAATCGAAGGTTATGCGGGAAGATGATGATATGAATGTTTTTCTTGCTGAGATTAAAACAGCAAAACAGGCTTGGGATATTCTAGCTGGTTGTATGCAAGTCGTAACGAGGCAAAAATCTCTTACCTACATAAAGAGTTAGAATCGAAGATTATACAGGAAGATGATGACATGAATGTTTTTCTTGCTGAGATTAAAGATCTCAAGGAACAGTTGATTTCTGCAGGTGAGATTATTCCTGATCATTCTCTTGTGCAGACTGTTCTTGATGCTTTACCTGAGTCATATCAGACTTTTGCTTCCACGTGGAGAGTTGTTAATGAAGAGGACAGACCTGATGTTGTCAAGTATGATACTTTAGTCAACAAGCTCTTGCAAGAAGCACAGTCCAGGCAAAACAGGGCTAGGCAGCGTGCTGTTGATCAGGCATTTGTTGCTGCCCAGCAGAGAAGAAGTGGTAAGGCAGCCCCTTCCATTGTTTCTTCTCCTATTAGTAGGTCTGTAACTTCTTCTCCTTCCATAGGTAGCAACAACAGGTCTGAGAAGGCTCTTGATAAAGGCAAGAAAAAAATCAGGTTGTAAGGCAACTGATCATGTCATTAAGAATTGCCCTAAGCTAAAGGTTAAAGAGGCAAAGAAGAAAGAGTCAAATGCAGCCACAATAGCGGATGCTTCTACAAATGCAGATTCTACAAATATTGTGCACAGGATACAGAATGGGCGTTTAGCGTGTATTGCCAATTTGACCCATCTGTACATGATGCATGTTTGGCAATTTCTGTTGACTCTGATGTATGGTATTTTGACAGTGGTGCTACAAAGCACATTACCTCGCATCGTGATATGTTCACTTGTCTTGAGGCTGTCCCTAATGGGAATACTATCACATGTGCCAATAATGCTTCTTACCCAGTGAAGGGTGTTGGTAAAATTATGCTTACTGCTGCAAATGGTATTTCTTTCACACTTTCAGATGCTTTGTATGTGCCAGGGATAAAGAAGAATCTATTGTCTGTCTCTGCGCTTGCTAGACTTGGACTTGTAGTCAAATTTATGGATGACAGATGTACTGTTCATGATTTGACTTTTGGTGATACGATTATTGCATCTAGCACCTTGTTTTGTGGGCTGTTTAGGCTCAATTCTTATGACAAGTGTGTGGAAGATTCAGCAAATGCAGTTTCTGAGATGAAAAGGCAGTTTCAGATGCAAAACTATGGCATGCTCATTTTGGTCATTTGAACTTTGCTAGTTTGCTGCGTTTGTAGAAATTTGATATGGTTGCTTCACTGCCCCCTCTTGAGGCACCATTAAAATATGTTTGTGAAGGCTGTATTTTGCCAGTATTATATTAAAATAATCATATTTTCTATTATCCCTTAAATTTTCCTCTCTCTTGGGAGCTTGGAGCTCTCTCTCTCTCGCTCTCTCTACAACAACTCTTGGAGTTGCTCTTCTCCTCTTGGTGGACCAATTGATTGGTCGGGGGCTTCACTGCTAATAGAGAATCAAGCCAAACTTGGAGGTAAAATTAATTTTTATGGTTTTTTCCAATTTATCTCAATGACTTTCTTCTTCTCAACCCCTCTCAAGCTTAAGAAGCTTTCTAAATAATTGTTTTAATTCAAATCAAGCTTTCCCTTCAAGTCTTAATGCTTAATTAAGAGAAAGTTAATCTTTATGCTTATTTGTAATGCTTTCTTTGAGTAAATCTCTCTCTCTCTCTAAAAGAGTAGCCATCTTTATGGCTAAATCCCTTGAAAAAGGATGCTTCTCAATGATAGTCTCTTAATTCAAAGCTAAACTCTAGGCTTGATAAGCTAGAGATTAAGAAAATGGCATTTTTATGATTTTGTGTTAACAAAATAATGGTTAATTCTTTTAGATTATTTATAAGTAGTTAAAAACTACTTTGATTGATTCTAAATGAGAAATAGATTATTCTATCAATTTGGGAAAAGAGATATAATGGAATTAGCTTAATCTAGTAGGATAATCATAATTAAGTTTATGATTATGGTTAAAATTATGATTTAAATTCATAGTTTGATTTTAAGCATAAAAGAGGAACAACTATCATATTTTCATTACAAGCTTTTATTCTTTGAAAAAATTTGAGAATTATCAGTAATAGCAACGAAGCTATGGTAAAATTTTTAGTAAATAATACATATCTTATTTTTATGCATAATGCTAAAAGAAGACTTCCTACCATATTCTAGGATTGGAAATCCTATGCAAAAAGAATTATTTTCATCATATTCATGAGAAATAATTTTTTATAATTATGCATAATTAATTGATTATGAGAAAAGAGTAAATTTTGGTAAATTTATTTTTATACAAAAAGAGGAATTCCCATGATATTTGAGATCCAAGTAATTAAATGGTAAAAGAGAAATTTTTGGTAAATTTATTTTATGCAAAAAGAGGAATTCCCATGATAATTGAGATCCAAAAAATTAAATGATAAAAGAAGAATTTTTGGCATAATTCAAATTATGAGTATTTATATAAAGTGGAATTTTGAGTATTACTATTATTATTGGGAAATATGGGTAGAATTGATTTTTGTAAATCCCATGAATCTTTTACTTGAAAAGAAGAATATTGAATATATTCTAATTGAGAAATTTGAGAAAGAATATGAAAATATCTATGGAGAAAAGTTGAATAATTCTTATTCAAAAAAGGGAATCTAGAATCCTTGGAAGGATCGAGGATCGAATGAGTAAACGGAAGTTTAGAATTAGTTCTCATTAATGAAACTTAAGGAATGTAAATGAATGTGATGAGATGTGATGTGATGTAAATGGATGTGGATGTGAATGTGATAAGATGTGAATGAGATGTGAATGTGACGTGAGGAGATGTGAGTGGATGTGATGAGATGTGATGCGATGTAAATGGATGTGGATGTGAATGTGATAAGATGTGAATGAGATGTGAATGTGATGTGAGGAGATGTGAGTGGATGTGATGAGATGTGATGCGATGTAAATGGATGTGGATGTGAGATGTGATGATATGTGAATGGGTGTGATGTGATGTAAATGGATGAGAATGAGATGTGAAGTGATAGATGTGCATGTGAATGAATGGATGGATGTGAATAGATGTGAATGTGAATGAATGGATGGATGTGGATAGATGTGAATGTGAATGAATGGATGGATGTGGATGAATGTGATGATATGTGAACGGATGTGATGAGATATGGATAGATGTGGATGGAATGAATGAGATATGATGTGGATAGATGTGCACGTGATGTAATGTGGATGGAATTAATGTGATGTGATATGGATGAAATGAATGTGATGTGATAAGGATAGATGTGGATGGAATGTATGTGATGTGATGTGCATGCAATGAATGTGATGGATGTGTGTGAATGGGTGTGATGAGATTTGAATGGGTGTGATGAGATATGAATGGATGTGATGAGATGTGAATGGATACGATGAGATGTGAATGGATGTGAATGTGATGTGATGATATCTGAATGGATGCGATGAGATGTGAATGGATGTGAATGTGATGTGAATGGATGTGAATGTGATATGATGATATCTGAATGGATGTGATGTAATGTGAATGGATGGATGAGATGTAAGATGGATGAATGTGGATCTAGGTAGATGTGAATGGATGTGATGTAATG
Organism: Cibotium barometz; assembly: GCF_041138505.1. Classification (NCBI taxonomy): domain Eukaryota; kingdom Viridiplantae; phylum Streptophyta; class Polypodiopsida; order Cyatheales; family Cibotiaceae; genus Cibotium; species Cibotium barometz. The sequence continues at coordinate 142,282 of NW_028229430.1, read as the reverse complement.
TGATGTGGATCAGGGTAGATGTGATGTGACGTGGATCCAGGTAGATGTGAATGGATGAGATGTGATATGAATGGATGTGATGTGATGTGATGTGGATATGGGTAGATGTGAATGGATGAGATGTGATGAGGATGGATGTGATGTGATGTGATGAGGATCTGAATAGATGTAATTAGATGTGATGAGATGTGATGTGGTGAGATGTGATGAGGATTTGAATAGATGTAATTAGATGTGATGAGATGTGATGTGATGAGATTTGAATAGATGTAATTAGATGTGATGAGATGTGATGTGGATGAATGTGATGTGATGAGATGTAGTATGATATGATTGGATGAGAATGGATGAAGGATGGTGGGAATAGATATGATTGGATATGGAATAAGCAAAGTGAATTGATTTAGAAGAATGTGGAATAACGAGAAATGATGTGGAACAATGTGGAAAGATGAGAGTTCGTTAGAAACTGTATTTGTGACCTGTTTTTAAATGATTGTTTTATGTCAAGAATGCTGGGGAAGCATTTTGACCATCTTGTGAATGAGGTCGTGGAGACCTAAGTGATAAAGTTGCAACAGCTGATGGAGAGTCAACGGAGGACATCTTGTGTAGCAAGATGCAAGGTGGTCTTGACCAGCCTTAGTTCGATTTAAATGGTGAGCTTTCGGTACGGTGGATGAGGGACCAAAGAAGTGGCCTATGAGTGAAGCGCTAGGTGACATGCGAAGGAGCCTAGAGGGTGCTGACCATACGATGCTTAAGCTCTGGGTCGCCAAAGATACCCACGCATGCGTCGGGGAAGAAAAATGGAATAAGGAGTTAGAGTTGTTTTCTGAACTCGGGCATGGATTTGGTTTATTGGCCTTGCTGGTTCTCAAACGGATGAGTCCATGGCTCTTTTATATAGATTTATTGGTTGATCTTGCTGATCTTCAACAATGGAGAGTCCATCTGGATTTTTCTTAAGTGATTATAATTCCAGATACTATGAGCTAGGAACTATTGAAAAGGCCCCTGATGGTCTGAAGCAGGCAGTGAGCGTTCTGGTTGCCAATGATGCCATAGGTACGCTGAGGAAGAAATGAATGGAATGCTTGATTATATTTCTGGGTACTATGAGCTAGGAACTATTGAAAAGGCCCCTGAGTGAATAGGTGGTGAGCGTTCTGGTTGCCAATGATGCCATAGGTACACCGATGAAGGAATGATTAGAAATTAGAATTAAAGCTGGATATTTTGCAGGATTATGATCAGTGATACTATGATTTCATTAAAAGATTGAAGATTATTTCATATTGGGTGTGTAAGTGGTGTGACTATCTTGAACTTTGCTTGAAGCGCAGGTGGCTAGGGGGCCTAGGAACTCTTTTCCCTGGTACCCTGGGTAAAACATAACCAAATTTCTAAATGGATCCTATCACTACAGTGGTTGGGCGGTTGGCTAACCCATGGGATTGGATGGGGTTATGATGGACTCATGGATCCCTAAAATGAGACTGTTGAGATTCAAGTTCGATGTCAGCTTATGCAGTTGCACTATGTGCTGGCATGTTATGTAGTAACATGTGTGAGACATAAATGACCACGTCTAGCTGGTCATAGTGTGTGGACATTAGCTAGGGTTAGTAGTGTGTGGACACAACACATGTAGTGTGTTGTAGATTATGGATTATGGCTTTATGCATTGTGTGAGAAGAGAGATGGCTTTCCTCTATTGTAAGATCTCTGTCTCCACCACGCAACAAATTCAAGGGTGCTAGCGGCAGAAGTAGCACTTCTTGCGTGGGCCAGGGTCCCACACTCCGGGCCTTGCCCACGAATATCCAGAAAAGAGACTTATCCATCGGTTCTTCCAAAATTGACCCGGAAAAAAACTTCCCTTGCCCGGAAAGCACGAGCGATTCCTCTAGGATAACTTTTCTCTAACGTAGTCAAAAGCCTTAACTAACTGAACTGATCTAACCAAACCCGTAAGTGCCATAGTCAGATCAGGGAAAAGATTGCACTTGGATCATAGAGACCAATGCTTTTTTCCTCATTGAGAGGCACAACCGTTGATTCTTTTCCATAGAACAATTTTTGTCAAAGATTTACTTCATCTATCGTACCATAACAGAATTGAGTCTCAATTTAGGGATTCATCAATCCAGCCTACACCAATCCTGTGGGTTAGCCAACCAGCCAACCATTGTAGTGATGGGGTCCAATTAAGAATTTGGTTAGGTTTTGTCCCGCGTGGTAAGGGAAAAGTGTTCCTAGGCCCCCTAGCCGGATATTCATGCAAACTTGAAACTAGTCACACCACTTACACACCCAATATGAAATTGCCTTTTTCACAGAATCAGCTATCTTTAAAAAAAAGCAATCTTTAATGAAACCATTGTGTCACTGATCATAATCCTCAAAATCTCCGATTGAATCCTTATTTCCAATCATTCCTTCATCGGTGTACCTATGGCATCATTGTGGCAACCAGAACGCTCACCACCTGTCCACTCAGGGGCCTTTTTAATAGTTCCTAGCCCATAGTAACCGAAAATATATTTACATAACAAAATGAAATCTCCATTGAAGATCAGCAAGATCAACCAATGGATCCATATAAAAGAGCCATGGACTCATCCGTTGAGGACCAGCAAGGTCAATCAACCAGATCCATGCCCGAATTTAGAAAACAACTCTTACTCCTTGTTCCAATATCTTCCACGATGCACGTGTGGGTATCGTCAGTGACCTAGAGCCTGAGCACCGTATGGTCAGCACCCTCTAGGATCCTTCGCAGGTGACCTAGCGCTTCACTCATAACCCGCTTCCTTGGTCCCTCATCCACCGTACTTGGAAGCTCACCATTTTAATCAAACCGAGGCTGGTCAACACAAGACCTCGGTCGACCTTGCTACACGAGACGTCCTCCAATGACTCTCCGTCTCAGCTGTTGCAACTTTATCAGATTATGTCTCCATGTGACCTCATTCACAAGACGGTCAAAATGCTTCTCCAGCATTCTTGACATAAAACAATCATTTAAAAACAGTTCAAAAATATAGTTTCTATTACAAACTCTCATCTTTCCACATTGCTCCTCCACATCAAACCACATTAATTAATTCCACAACCATTTCATAAGTATTTCTATTCTCATCTAATCACATCATTTTCATCTCATCACATCACATTCATTCTCATCTAATCACATCATTTTCATCTAATCACATCAATTTCATCTCATCACATCACATTAATGAATTCCACAACCATTTCATAAGTATTCCTATTCTCATCTAATCACATCATTTTCATCTCATCACATCACATTCATTCACATCTCATCCATTCAAACCACATCACGTTCACTCACATCTCATCCATTCAGACCACATCACATTCACTCACATCACATCTCATCCATTCAGACCACATCATGTTCACTCACATCTCATCCATTCAAACCACATCACATTCACTCACATCACATCTCATTCATTTTACCTCACATCTCATTAATTCACATCTATCCCGATTCACATCCCATCACACACATTCATTCATATCCATCACATTCATTCTCATCACCATTATATCACATCACTTCTATCCACATCATATCTCATTCATACACATCTCATCTCATTCATCCACATCCATCCAATCGTTTTCATGTATGACTACTTGCATCTATCCATACATTCATATCTATCACTTCACATCCACATATATTCATGTCACATCTCATATCTTTACATCACATCACATTCTTTCACATACACATCTATATCCATTCTTTACATACACATTCACATCCATTCTTCTCATACACATCCTTATCCATTCTTTCACATACTCATTCACATCCATTCCTCACATACACATTCATATCCATTATCATCACATACATTCACTCACATCCCATATCATTCATTTACATTCTGATTCACATGACACCACATCTCATCTATTCATTCATTATCTATCTGATTCACGTCTTATCTCATCACATCTATTCACCTCTATTCACATCACATCTATTCACCTCTATTCACATCACATCCATCCATCCATTTGCATCTATCTAATTTGCATCACATCTATCTAATTTGCATCACATCTATCCATCCAATCATCATCTATCTAATTCACATATTATCTCATCACATCTATTCACCTCACATTCTCATCATCTCTATTCACATCACATCCATCCATTCATTCATTCCCACCATCTGTCTGATTCACATCACATCCATCCATCCAATCATCATCTATCTGATTCACATCTTATCTCACCACATCTATTCACCTCATATTCGCATCACTTCTATTTACATCACATCTATCCAATCATCTATCTGATTCACATCTTATCTCATCACATCTATTCACCTCATATTCTCATTCGACTTCTATTCACATCACATCTTTTCACCTCATCACATCTATTCACCTCATATTCTCATCCGACTTCTATTCACATCACATCTATCCAATCATTTATCTGATTCACATCTTATCTCATCACATCTATTCACCTCATATTCTCATCACTTCTATTCACATCACATCTATCCAATCATCTATCTAATTCATATCTATCCACTTCTATTCACATCGCATCTATCCAATCATCTATCTGATTCACATCTTATCTCATCACATCTATTCACCTCATATTCTCATCACTTCTATTCACATCACATCTATCCAATCATCTATCTTATTCACATCTTATCTCATCACATCTATTCACCTCATATTCTCATCACTTCTATTCACATCACATCTATCCAATCATCTATCTGATTCACATCTTATCTCATCACATCTATTCATGTCATATTATCATCACTTCTATTCACATCACATCTATTCACATCACTTCTATCCAATCATCTATCTGATTCACATCACTTCTATCCAATCATCTATCTGATTCACATCTTATCTCATCACATCTATTCACCTCATATTCGCATCACTTCTATTCACATCACATCTATCCAGTCATCTATCTGATTCACATCACATCTATCTAGTCATCTATCTAATTCACATCTTATCTCATCACATCTATTCACCTCATATTTGCATCACTTCAATTCACATCATTTTCATCTATCTAATTCATAGAATTTAAACATAGAATTTACGAGAAATCTAATTTTTGATATAAAGATTCTCTACGCATCTATTTATGCATAATTCAAATTTAAAGAAAGTAAAATTAAATCCTTTATGCACCTTTCTATGCATAAATTCAATTTTAATGAGAATAACACTTTTGAAATAAAAATAAATCTTTTATGTATCCTTCCTATGCATAAATTCAATTTTAATGAGAATAACACTTTTGAAATAAAAATAAATCTTTTATGCATCTTCCTATGCATAAACTCAATTTTAATGAGAATAACACTTTTGAAATAAAAATAAATCTTTTATGCATCTTCCTATGCATAAATTTAAAATTAATGAGAATAACTCTTTTGAAATAAAAATAAATTCCTTTATGCATCTTTCTATACATAGAATGAAAATAACACATTTAGAATACACAAACGGAGGGGATTACTCTTTTTGAATAACATAAAGATAAAACTTATTTCCAAAAAAATTAAGAAAATTCTGCCATAACCTCCTTTGTATGGCTGACCATTTTTCAATTTTAACATTCTAAATCTACTTAGGATTTAGCCCAAGATGGAGTTAGCACTCTAATCTAATCAATTCTCATTTTTTTAAAGAGAAAACAATACGAAAAGTTTAACTCCATTTAATAGATTACACATCTTGGATAAAGAAGGGCTGAATTCAATGAAGAGAAGGGGAAGCCTTTCCATCAAGGCATAACATCCAATTTCAATTTAAAAGAAGCAAGAAATCATAAAACCATAGAATAGAATTAGAAAAAAGTAGAATTTCTAACTTACATGAAGTTTTGTTCTATTCTTTGGCTTGAGGGATTGAGGGTTTTACTCTTGCTTGGATCAAGAGTGGCCAACCAATTCTTTGTAGAGGAAATAGTAAAAAACAAGTGAATTATCAATGAATTCAATGTTTTTGTCTCTGGGGAGGAGTAGAGTAACAGTGCATAAAACACTATTATTCTTTACAAAGGGGGAGGCTTCTATTTATAGGAAAAAGTGAGCCTCTGACCAAGCAAATTGATTCTAGAATTTTTCAGATCAGTTTGGTCACTTTTTGGGTAAGTTTACTAACCAAGCAAACTGATTCTAGAATTTTTCCAGATTAGTTTGGTCACTTTTTGACCATTTTTAGGTCAGTTTAGCTTACTTTTTGGAACTAGACTTGAATTAGGAGAGAGGAGAGATGAAATATCTCATTATTTGTGAGTTTAAAACTCATCCACACATGTGAAATAGGCGCCTCCTTCATGAGGGGAATTCCCCACACTGAGGTGTCAAAAATGCATCTCTTCTTTTTTAACTAATAACCTTGTCCTTAGTCAACTCTTTATCTTATGTGAGTATTACTCATTTTTGGAGGATTTTCTTTTATTCTTCAATTTATCTCCTCCCTATATTTGGATTAATCTTATTGGTCCATAGGAACCTTAATCCAAAATTTTTAGAAAATCTGGACTCTCAGGATAAGGTCCTTTTTTTAAAACCTATTTTCAATTAATTCCAATTGCACATTGGAAAGTTCTTTTTGAATTTCTATTTCAAGGGAAATCATTTTAAACACTAAGAGGATTTTTATATCCCAAAATATCTCAATTTTAAATTATCTCTCTCTAGATATTTTCTCTCTCTATGCCAAAACAGGGTAAAACAAGATCTTTCCTTTATTTCAGAGAGGGAAATAATTATAATATCAAAAGGGGAGGTTCTTACACACCTGTACACCTCAAAAGTTGGAGGGGGAGGAATCTTACATCCTACCCCACTTAAAAAATGCGAGATGTCCTCATCTCGCAAAATTAGAGGATAACTCTTTTCCAACTGATTCTGGGGTTCCTTATAGTCTGGTGAACCCAACAGAATCGTGGGATAAAGATCCCTTATATAGAACTCATCATTAGATAACAATTCATTCAGATTATAACATTCAAATTCTTATCACAATAATGGTCCATTAGAAAAAGCTTGATTTGCATTATAACCACTTAATTAAAAACTTCTCAAGCTTGAGAGGGGTTGAGAAGTGAAAAACATTGAGAATAGTACAGAAAAACCATAAAATTACACTTTACCTCTCGTTTTTGTTTGCTTCTCTATCTTAGAAGAAGCCCCCAACCAATCAATTAGTTAGTGTGTTGAAAGAAAAGATCCAAGGATGGTTGAAGAGAGAGAAAGGCTCCACTCTCTCCAAAAGTAGAGGATTTTTAAGGGATAATAAAAAATATCATTATTTTAATGTAATACTGGTATGGTATAGTTCACAGATTTTTTTACAAAATACTAGGGATCTATTTATAGGTGAGGGAGGCATCTAACCAAATCAAAACTAGGTTCTAGAATTTTCCAAGTTCAGTTTGGCTGAATTTGGACAAGATTTGGACCTAGTTTTGGCTCCCTTTTGATTTGGTTTGATCCAGGAGAGAGGAGAGATAAAAATATCACAATTGTTTTGAGTTAAAAACTCCACCACATGTGTGAAATAGGCGCCTCCTTGAAGTCTCCCACCCCACCTTACCAAGGTGTCAAAAATGTATCATTATACCAAAATATCTCATTTTTTTAGTAATATCTCATAGTTTTTAACTAATAAACCTTGTACTCAGTCAACTCTTCATCTTATGTGGGCACTTACTCATTTTTGGGTATTTTCTTTTATTCATTGGATTTATCTCCTCCCCACACTTGGATTGATCCTATTGGCCCATAGGAACCTTAATTGGACCATAATCCAAAAATTTCTGAAAATCTAGACCCTTAGGCTAAGGTCCTTTATACACATTTTTAATTAATTCCAATTGCACATTGAAAAGTTCTTTTTGAATTTCTATTTCAGGGGAAACCATTTTAGACATTAGAAGGATTTTTATACCCAAAAATATCTCAATTTTGGATTACCTCTCTCTAGATATTTTCTCTCCAAGCCAGAATAGGGTAAAATAGGATCTTTCTTCTATTTCAAAAAGGGGAATAATTACAAGATCAGAAGGGGAGGTTCTTACACCTATACACCTCAAAAGCTGGAGGGAGGAATCTTACATCCTACCCCACTTAAAAAACGCGAGGTGGAGGACAACTCTTTCGCTGAAGATCCAACTGATTCTGGGGTTCCTTATAGTCTGGTCAACCCAAGAGAATCCTGGGATAAAGATCCCTTCATATAGAACTCATTATCAGATAACAATTCATTCAGAACATATTCATAATAGAACTCATTATCAGATAACAATTCATTCAGAACATATCATTCATATCCTTAACACAATAATGGTCCATTAGACCGAAAATTCCATCTGAACATTCCTCCATGGGAATTTCAATTATGCAGGTTTTTACTTTGTCATCCCTTAACTTGATCCACTGGGTCAAGTGTTAACAGTAGCAATCTGTCAACACAATCCACTAATCTCATAGTGATTTGTTGAAGTCACAATCATCATTCCAGTTATTATCATCATCACTGGGATTCATCCCATTCTGTAACGTACCCATCTTCACTAACAAAGAGATGTCCATGTAATTATGAGTTTTTATGGTATAAATATCAATAATTTTATTATTTGAGTCATTTCCACTTAGAATCTTCAAATTCTGAGCCCAAATTTGGAATCTGCGCGCGATTTTACCCTAATATAGGATTTTATAGCATCCAAAACGGACACAGGATTTTCGCCCCCCGGGGCGGTCCGGCACGCAAATTGAGGCGGACGCCCCAAATTTGGGTATCCCGCCCCAAAATTTGGTCCGCACACACTTACTAGGGCGCCCGTACAATGGCCGCCCAAGAACCAAAGGATGGCCGCCCACTGTTTGGTCCACGCGTACCCTTGGGCGGACACCCAGACCGGATAAGGTACATGCGTACCACTCCTTTCCCAGACAACCGACACCGTACCTTTCCGGTAGACCCATGCAGGCCACTGATCCATAGCCTTTGAAGGTACACCGTCCTTTCGTCCCTGCTTTGCGCAGCGCCCGCACCCTCACCCCTTAGCTATATAAACCCCCGGGGTGCTCCTCAGTCGTCGGCACGCACTTCTGTGTAGTGTATGCCCTGTTGTGCTGCCGTCCGTACCGCCATAGCGTACTTGCTGCAAGTACAGCCGCCCTTGCAGCCACCCCTCTCACAGCCCCTCATTTGGCTCTTTTCAGATAAGCCAATTTTCCTCCATCCTCCTCTTGCCACATGGACCAGTGTCCTTAACTCTTCTCCCCCCCGTGTGAATAGACTTACAGAGAGGCTTGCAGCAACCCCCTCCCAGCCCTCTCCACGTTTTTGCCTTTGGGCTTAAGGACATCTCACAATTCCCCCCCCCCCATTTGCGTAGACTTTAGTAAGGGATTCTTGGCTCAAGCGAGGGTTCGTGCGCCATATTCTTTTGCTCATACGGTGAGCAAACGAGCTCGGAATTCAGATCCGACTGAAGCGTTTCGATCGCAGCAGTGAGCTCTACAAGGCGACGCCTAAGATGGCCTCATCCCGGAGACGGCAAAATATTGCCTCAAGAGGCGCACGTAACAACGAGATGGAGGGAGATGCGCCCAATGCGGCCAGTCCTCCCTTTTCAAGTCCCTTAAGGAAACGGTGGCCAGGTTAGCTTGGTTAATTTTCAAAAGAAGAGAATTTTCCTTAAATTAGTATTAATGAATGGTGTCTTTTTCTTTTAAAACGAGGACATAAAAGTTATATGAAATTACGAATTATGTGATGTTGTTTTCGATAAATTGCGTTGAAATTGCTATCTTCATGAATTGTGAATGCTATACTTAGAAAATTGCATTGAAGTTGTTATCTTTGGAATTCAAGATTTCTTTTGGCTTCAACGCTAACTCCGTTCCGTGCTTGTGTAGCCGGGCGGCGTCATTAGCAAAGCCTGGGAATGGCCCAAGGTATCCCTCATACCTTTGGGAGAATAAGGATCGCCGATTGAGGCGAGAGATTATGAGGCTGCCTAGTTCTGAGGGCCCAGGCTAGTGCGGTAAATAAGCCCACCCTAGTGCGCAGACATCCCTCTGAGGGGCGGGAGGATCGAGCGATGGAGCCTGAGAGGGCGACAGGCCGGCTTGAGTCCTCAGCAGCCGACGATGAGGTGTATGGTCCCGTAGGGTTTTGCCCAGCATGTAGAGGCTGGAAGGCCGAATTCTAGATCATCGGCAGAATAAGAATAAGAGAGCCGGATTGGCTTGTATGGAAATGGATTCATGTATAAACTTTTTATATAATTGCATCTTGTCATTATTTCTCTGCTGTCGGTACTGGAGTAGCAAATCAGTCTATGCTCGCACGGTTTCGCCTCACTGGAGATGCTAAACTCTGGTGGAAACAGTGGTGCCGTGACAAGGAAGTCACTGAGCATTCTCAAACGTGGGAAGACATCAAGCAGGCAGTGAAGGAAAGATATCTTCCTCCATCCCATGAATCCATAAAGATGAATGAGTTCTTTAGTCTTAGACAGTGCAGCTTAACTCTTGAGGACTACTATTCCAAATTCATTACCCTTCGGAAGTATGCCCCAGCTATGACTACTTCCCAAACAACAAGTGGCTCGTTTCTGCCAAGGGCTAAATGAACCCCTAGATTCCCGCCTTGAAACAATGAGGCCAACCACTTTACAGGATGCTCTCATACGAGCAAAGCCCCTTGTGAAAGAAATGAAGGCTAACAAACCGAAGAATCAAAAGAGATCTTACCCTGAGGCAAACCTTAGAGATCAACCCTACAAGAAACCTCAACAGAATTTCCCCTACTACAACAGAGGGCGACAAGGCAACTCTTTTGCCCCCCGCTTGTATGCTGCTTCTTCCAGAGAAGGCCCTCTGTGTTTTGAGTGCAATGAGCCAGGACACTTTAGAGCCAACTGTCCCAAGATGGCAACATCATTCCCCCAAGGTAACAGAGGAAATCAAGGTCGTGGAACCCCTACCCACCAAGGTGCAAGAGGCAGTGGTCGTGGCAGAGGCCGCGGAGGAACAGTTGCTAGAACTGCCTGTGTTATAAGTGAAGAACCAACCTTGGAAGAGGCTGAAGAAGAGCGCGCCACCGTCCATGCGGCAGTAGAACACCAAGGTCCGAATAAACAATTTGGTGTAATCCAAGCCCCCGCCACTCATCACGGTAAGCCATTTCAGCTTTTGATTGATTGTGGCAGTACCCATTCATTCCTTTCTCCTAGGTGCTTGCAAAAATTAAACTTGAGTCAAAAATCAGCTAGAAAAATGATTGTAGAGTTAGCCAGTGGGAAAGAAGTAGTATCTCGCCACTCTATAGGAAACCTTGATTTTGAGCTGGGTAATGAGCAAACTCATGGTCACTTTAGAGTCTTGCCACTAGGAATTTATGATGGAATCCTTGGGATGGATTGGTTAATTGCGAACAAAGCTAGCATTCATTGTAACCAGGGGAGTATCACTTTTGAAAATGAGCATGGCCAAGTAATATCTGTTCAGGGAATCACAGGAAAACCTAAGTCTAGGGTAGTCAAGGCAAAACATCTTCTCAAGGGGACACGTAAGGGTCAGCAAGTTTTCTTAGTCAAACTCAACAAAGTCATTGAACCTAGTATGGAGACAGAACCCTCTTGGCTCCAAGAATTCTCTGACATCTTCCCTGACGAGCTTACAGGGTTACCGCCTCCTCGAGAAGTCGACCATGAAATCGAGGTGATCCCTGGAGCTCAACCCGTCTCAAAAACTCCCTATAAAATGTCCCTTCCTGAAGCCATTGAACTTAAGGAGCAACTTTCCCAACTCATTGAACAAGGATTTGTACGCCCCAGTAGCTCTCCGTGGGGAGCACCTGTTCTTTTCCAAAAAAAGAAGGACAGGACTCTCCGCCTCTGCATAGATTATCGAGGGCTAAATCAAGTCACTATCAAGAATAAGTATCCTATCCCTCGCATCGATGAACTTCTTGACAGGCTTCATGGGACCAAAGTCTTCTCAAAAATAGATTTGAGGTCTGGTTACTATCAGATCAAAGTCAAGGAAGCAGATATACCCAAAACAGCCTTTAATACCCGTTATGGCCACTATGAGTTTACTGTAATGTCATTCGGGTTAACCAATGCTCCTGCAACCTTCAACCGCCTAATGCAAGATATATTCCGCCCGTACTTGGATGAGTTTGTGCTTGTTTTCTTTGATGACATCCTAATCTACTCCAAATCAATGGAAGAGCATGAGGAGCATGTGCGTAGAGTTCTGCAATTGCTGCACAGACACAAACTCTATGCCAAGAAGAGTAAATGTACCTTCTTTACTCATCAAATTGAGTATCTTGGATTCATCGTCTCCAAGGATGGCATCTCAGTAGACCCTGCCAAAGTCAAGGATATTCTAGAATGGCCACCCCCTAAATCAGTTCGTGAAGTTCGTGGATTCTTGGGAATCACGGGTTGGTATAGGATTTTTATCAAAGATTATGCCTTGGTAGCTGCACCCTTGACAGATCTTCTTAAGAAGGATTGCAAAATAGTGTGGCTGCCAATCCATCAAAACAGCTTTGATCAGCTGAAAGTCATTATTACTTCTGCCCCAGTCTTAAAGCTTCCTGATTTCTCCAAGGAATTGGAAGTGGTTACCGATGCTAGTAGTCTAGCACTTGGTGGTGTCTTAGGCCAAGAAGGAAGACCAGTCGCTTATACTTCCCGCAAGCTGAAACAATATGAAGCAAACTATGCCACCCATGATTTGGAACTCTTAGCAGTTGTTCATTGCCTCAAATTATGGAGACATTATCTCTTGGGAGGCAAATTCCAGCTTGTAACTGACCACAAAAGTCTAAAGTGGATCTTCACCCAGCCTGCGACAAAGGAGATGGATTGAAATTCTACAAGAATATGATTTCGACATCAAATTCCGCCCTGGGAAAGATAATGTGGTAGCTGATGCACTTAGCCGCAAATCTTTCTTGAATGCAATTTCAATGCCAAATAATCCCATACTGGTCAAGGTGGAAGAAGTCTCATCTCATGACCCAGATTATCAAAGGATGATAAAGTTAGTAGAAGAAGGGGGACATTCAGAGAAAGAGAAGAATCTAATCAAGGGTACTCCACTCATGAAGGAAGCCTCTACTTCAATCACAGGCTATGTATCCCTAAGGATCCTGCTTTAAAGAAACTAATCCTCCATGAAGCCCATGATAGCCCTGCTGCAGGACACCCAGGTTATGCAAAAACATTAAATGCGGTAAGAAGGAGCTTTCATTGGGCAAGCTTGAAAAATGATGTGCTTCGGTACTTGAAACAATGTCTCTCATGCCAAAGGATCAAGGCTGAAAGGGTCAAGATGCCTGGAAAGCTTCAACCCTTAGATATTCCCCAAATGAAGTGGGAGTGCATTAGTATGGATTTTGTCACAAGTCTCCCCACTGTTCAAGGAGGATATGACTCCATTCTAGTAGTAGTGGAATTACTTACCAAAGTAGCTCACCTTATACCAGCAAAAAAGACCTTCAAAGCTTCTGATGTTGCTCGAATATTCATCAAGGAAGTCCTCAAACTTCATGGTCTCCCAAAAAGGATAGTAAGTGATCGGGATTCTGACTTCACCTCAAAATTCTGGCAGTCTCTATTTCAAGCTCTGGGGACTCAACTTTGCTTTAGCACAGCTTATCATCCAGAGACCGATGGCCAGACTGAAAGAGTCAATCAAGTAATTGAAGACATTCTCAGAGCATACTGTGGACGGGAACCCAGAAGGTGGATTCAATACCTTCCACTGGTAGAATTTGCCTACAATGCGTCTTATCATCAAAGCATAGGAATGTCACCATTCAAAGCACTTTATGGGCAAGAATGCTTGTCTCCTCTAAATTTCTCTGATCCGACCATAAGAGTTGAGGCATCCAGGAAAATGCTCGAAGAGATGGAGGAACAAACCAAAGCTATCCAAAGGGATATTAAAGCTACCCAAGATCGACAAAAGCATTATGCTGACAACAAGAGGTCTGAAAGGATCTTCAAGGAAGGAGACAAAGTTCTTCTACGAGTGCACCCCAAACGAAGTTCTCTATCACTTGGGAAATATAAGAAGCTCAGCCCTAGGTATTGTGGTCCTTATACAGTTATCAAGTGTCTAGGTAAAAGTGCCTATAAACTCCAACTTCCAGCCCATATCAAAGTCCATAATGTATTTCATGTAAGTTTGTTAAAGCCATATGTCCCCAGTTTCGATCATATTCTTGATGATGAACAAGTTGTAATCCCTACTCAAGGAGTCCTTGAATTACAGCCCAATAGCATCATAGATTCTAGGGAAAGGCAACTCCGAAATAGAACTCTTGTAGAACATCTAGTTCAGTGGAAAGATTACCCTGAAGAGGATGCAACTTGGGAAGATGAAGCTACACTCTTAAAGGATTATCCCCAATTTATGACAAGATGAGGACATCTCGATTTCTTTAAGGGGGGAAGGATGTAACGTACCCATCTTCACTAATAAAGAGATGTCCATGTAATTATGAGTTTTTATGGTATAAATATCAATAATTTTATTATTTGAGTCATTTCCACTTAGAATCTTCAAATTCTGAGCTCAAATTTGGAATCTGTGCGCGATTTTACCCTAATATAGGATTTTACAGCACCCAAAACGGACACCGGATCAAGCCTATACGCTAATTTTAATCATTTTAGTTAAAAAACGACGACCTTTAAACCTTAATAAATGCACGACCGCACGTCCGATTGACGAACGGTCTGAACCCCTGCGACCAGGAGAACCTCCCGGACAAAAAAATTTTCGCCCTCGGGGCGGTCCGGCACACAAATCGAGGCGGGCGCCCCAAATTTGGGTACCCCGCCCCAAAATTTGGTCCGCACACACTTACTAGGGCGCCCGTACAATGGCCGCCCAAGAACCAAAGGACGGCCGTCCACTGTTTGGTCCACGCGTACCCTTGGGCGGACACCCAGACCGGATAAGGTACATGCGTACCACTCCTTTCCCAGACAACCGACACCGTACCTTTCCGGTAGACCCATGCAGGCCACTGATCCATAGCCTTTGAAGGTACACCGTCCTTTCGTCCCTGCTTTGCGCAGCGCCGCACCCTCACCCCTCAGCTATATAAACCCCCGGGGTGCTCCTCAGTCGGCACGCACTTCTGTGTAGCGTATGCCCTATTGTGCTGCCGTCCGTACCGCCATAGCGTACTTGCTGCAAGTACAGCCGCCCTTGCAGCCATCCCTCTCACAGCCCCTCATTTGGCTCTTTTCAGATAAGCCAATTTTCCTCCATCCTCCTCTTGCCATGGACCAGTGTCCTTAACTCTTCTCCCCCCCCGTGTGAATAGACTTACAGAGAGGCTTGCAGCAACCCCCTCCCAGCCCTCTCCACGTTTTTGCCTTTGGGCTTAAGGACATCTCACAATTCTCCCCCCCCCCCATTTGCGTAGACTTTAGTAAGGGATTCTTGGCTCAAGCGAGGGTTCGTGCGCCATATTCTTTTGCTCATACGGTGAGCAAACGAGCTCGGAATTCAGATCCGACTGAAGCGTTTCGATCGCAGCAGCGAGCTCTACAAGGCGACGCCTAAGATGGCCTCATCCTGGAGACGGCAAAATATTGCCTCAAGAGGCGCACGTAACAACGAGATGGAGGGAGATGCGCCCAATGCGGCTCCAGTCCTCCCTTTTCAAGTCCCTCAAGGAAACGGTGGCCAGGTTAGCTTGGTTAATTTTTAAAAGAAGAGAATTTTCCTTAAATTAGTATTAATGAATGGTGTCTTTTTCTTTTAAAACGAGGACATAAAAGTTATATGAAATTACGAATTATGTGATGTTGTTTTCGATAAATTGCGTTGAAATTGCTATCTTCATGAATTGTGAATGCTATACTTAGAAAATTGCATTGAAGTTGTTATCTTTGGAATTCAAGATTTCTTTTGGCTTCAACGCTAACTCCTTTCCGTGCTTGTGTAGCCGGGCGGCGTCATTAGCAAAGCCCGGGAATGGCCCAAGGTATCCCTCATACCTTTGGGAGAATAAGGATCGCCGATTGAGGCGAGAGATTATGAGGCTGCCTAGTTCTGAGGGCCCAGGCTAGTGCGGTAAATAAGCCCACCCTAGTGCGCAGACATCCCTCTGAGGGGCGGGAGGATCGAGCGATGGAGCCTGAGAGGGCGACAGGCCGGCTTGAGTCCTCGCCAGCGGCCGACGATGAGGTGTATGGTCCCGTAGGGTTTTGCCCAGCATGTAGAGGCTGGAAGGCCGAATTCTAGATCATCGGCAGAATAAGAATAAGAGAGCCGGATTGGCTTGTATGGAAATGGATTCATGTATAAACTTTTTATATAATTGCATCTTGTCTTTGGTATGATTGTATTGGATTAAGAAGACTGTTATAACGAACCTTGTGAAGAAGGGCCCTAATTAAGGAATATGCTTATTTATGTCAAACAGTGTGGTAGTATTAATTAGAAAACAAATTGATGCGTGAGTAGGATGGAAAGTGGGAGGATGGAATGTCCTGACGGCACCATCCTACGGATGGGTGGACTCGATTAGTCGGGTAGCTTTCCAATAAATTAAGTGAAAGCCCTACGTTAGATAGTTAGATTCTTGGGCAACTCTATTCAAGAAGACTAGGCCAGCGCGGCTGTGCCTTGCATAAGATGAGGAAAAAAGCGTTGTCCCTAGATATCAAGTCTAGTAGTTGCCCAATTTTTGATCAATTGCCCTATGGGTGATTTGACGTTTAGGAAATCACGCTCCCCCTGTGGGATAGAGCTAGGTCATACCTATAAATCGTATCCTTGAATCTCTACAGGGTCAAGGTGTCGATGAATAGGAAATTTTTCCCAAGATAAGACTTAGCGGACTATCTTAAGTGTTTCTCCCATTTTTAAAGAGAGGAACCTTACACATTCATCCTCTTTGTGGCTTTGTTAAACTTATCTTCTTTCAACTAGAATTCAGGAATCATTATCTTTCGATCAAAATCCAAATCAACTCATCAATTCTCAACCAGAATTCTAAAATCATATCAACTAGCATTCGAATTCATCATCTAAATAGCATTTTTGCTTATAATTTCAAGGTCTTAGATTTACTCATATATACTGCCAATAAAGAGCTGCAGTTATACCCTTGGTATATACGGGTAGTCACGATCCTTGGAATTATAAGCTAAATACCATCATGTCTAGGCCTCAAGCAAGTCAGGGATTCCATACAATTGTGGTACTTCCATCTGAAGGCCCAATTACAAATTTATGAATCTTCATTCTGAATATCAATTTGTATGAATTTTATCACACAATTACAACCTTTTACTGCTACTTCATAAAATTTTGACATTTCTGGCTTCTCGGTTGATCCACTTTAGCCTATTTGCTCTGATACCACGCTCAAATATCCATGTCCCCTCCACGCAATGAATTTGGGGGTGCTTGCAGTAGAAGTAGCACTTCTTGCACGGGACAGAGCCTCTCACTCGGGGCCTCGCCCCCCACCACAGATATCCAGACAAGAGACTAATCCCTCAGTTATTCCAAAACCAAACCAGGAAAAACTTCCCTTGCTTGGAAAGCACAAGCGATTCCTCTAGGATATTTTTATTCTAACGTAGTCAAGGTCATCACTAACCAAACTGATCCGACCGAGCTCGTAAATCACATGGTCAGATCAAGGAAAAGACTTACACTTGGATCATAGAGACCAATGCTTTATTCCTCATTGAGAGGCACATCCGTTGATTCTTTTCCATAGAACAAGGACTATCCGAGATTTACTTCATCTATCGTACCATAACATTTACTTCATCTATCGTACCGTTGATTCTTTTCCATAGAACAAGGACTATCCAAGATTTACTTCATCTATCGTACCGTTGATTCTTTTCCATATAACAAGGACTATCTGAGATTTACTTCATCTATCGTACCATAACATAATTGAGTCTCATTTTAGGGATCCATCAGTCCAGCCTAACCCCATCTAGTCCCATGGGTTAGCCAACCGCCCAACCACTGTAGTGATGGGATCCATTTAGGAATTTGGTTAGGTTTTGTCCCGGGTACCAAGAGAGTTCCCAGGCCCCCTAGCCGACACTTCATGCAAACTTTAAGATAGTCACACCACTTACACACCCAATATGAAATTGCCTTTTTCACAGGTTTGGCTATCTTTAAAACAACCTTTTACTAAAACCATAAAATCACTCATCATAATCCTCCAAAATATCCCGATTTCCATTCATTCCTTCATCGGTGTAACTATGGCATCATTGGCAACCAGAACGCTTACCACCTGTCCACTCAGGGCCTTTTCAATAGTTCCTAGCTCATAGTACCTGAAAATATATTCACTTATAAAAATCAAGATGGACTCTCCGTTGAAGATCAGCAAGATCAACCAACAGATCCATATAAAAGAGCCATAGACTCATCCGTTGAGGACCAGCAAGGTCAATCAACCAGATCCATGCCCGAATTCAGAAAACAACTCTTACTCTTTGTTCTAATATCTTCCTCGATGCACGCGTGGGTATCTTCGGTGACCCAGAGCCCGAGCACCGTATGATCAGCACTCTCTAGGATCCTTTGCAGGTCACCTAGCGCTTCACTCATAGGCCGCTTCCTTGGTCCCTCATCCACCGTACCGAACGAAAGCTCACAAAAAGACCTCGGCCGACCGTGTTACGCGAGACATCCTCCGTTGTTGACTCTCCGTCAGCATGTTGCAACTTTATCACTTAGGTCTCCACACGACCTCATTCACAAGCTGGTCAAAATGCTTCCCTAGCGTTCTTGACATAATACAGTTATTTAAAAATAGGTCATAAATACAATTTCTATAATGAACTCTCATCTTTCCACATTGTTCCACATCAATCTGCATTACTTAATCCAAGTCCATTCATATGTATTCCCATCGTCCTTCATCCATTCTCATCTAATCATATCATTTTTCATCTCATCATATCTTTCCACATTTATACTCATCACATCTCATCCACTCGCATCTACCCATATCTACATCTAATCACATCACATTGATTCACATATCATCCATTCATATCTACCCCGATCCACATCACATCACATCCATTTCACCTCACATCTCATTCATTCACATCTATCCTGACTCACATCCCATCACATCTCATCCATTCACATGACATCTCATTCATTCACATCTATCCTGATTCACATCACATTCATTCACATCACATATCACCCATTCACATCAATCCCAATTTACATCATATCACATCACATCCATTTCACATCACATCTCATTCATTCACATCTATCCCGATTCACATCTCATTCATTCACATCACATCTCATTCATTCACATCTATCCCGATTCACATCACATCACATTCATTCACATCACATATCATCCATTCACATCTATCCATATTCTTTCTCAATTTCTCAATTGATTTATATTCAATATTCCTCTTTTAAATAAAAGAATTTATGGGATTTACAAAAATCAATTCTACCCATATTTTCACTTTTGATAAATATTCATAAATTGAATTATACTAAAAGTTTCTCTTTTTTCCATTTAATTTCTTGGATCTCAATTATCATGGGAATTCCTCTTTTGCATTTAATTGCTTGTATTCTAAATGTCATGAAAATTCCTCTTTTATCATCATCAAATAAATTTATCTAAAACTCCTCTTTTCTTTAATAAAAATATCCATTAATTCAATATGCCAAGAATTTCACTTTTACTATTCAAATGATTGAAATCCAAATGTCATGGGAATTCCTCTTTTATCATTTAAATATTTCTCATACATAAAATAAATTTATCTAAAATTTCTCTTTTAAATTTAGATAAAATATCCATTAATTCCAATATACCAAGAATTCCACTTTTCCCAAAATGATTGAATTCCAATGTCATGGAAATTCTTCTTTTATCATTTAAATATTTCTCATAAAATAAATTTATCTAAAATAAAATATCCATTAATTCCAATATGGTAAGAATTTCCCTTTTACTATTTAAATGATTGAATTCCAAATGTCATGGGAATTTCTCTTTTATCATTTAAATAAAATTACCATAATTTTCTTTTTTCTTAATTTTTAAACACTTGCAATATATGATTAACATTTGTATATTATCCACTAAATATTATAATTCATAAATAATAGGATGAGTACCTCACAGCCACCCGAGATATTCACCCCCTAGTAGATAGTTTGCCTACACATGAGTTTGAAGAGAAATGGAGAATGACATTTCATAAAGATGAAAGAAAGCTGAGGCATGCTACAAGGCGGTTGGCGGTGATTGTAAACCCTACACAAGGGGAACGTTTCTTTGAGTAAGAAATCCTACACTCTTTCCTTTGTCTATTTTGTAGACAACAATATTTCGGTGATTGCAAACCTTACACAAGGGGAACGTTTCTTTGAGTAAGAAATCCTACACTCTTTCCTTTGTCTATTTTGTAGACAACAATATTTTATGGTTTTAATGTTGCAATTTAATTTTTCTTTTATGTTGCAAACGGCTAGTGCAAGTTAATTGGGACGAGAAACCAGATTGTTTGATAGAGGATAGGCTATACAGCTTGGCAGCTAGCTCATTGCCAAATAACCACAAAGCACAAATTTTGGATATTTTGATTGATTGCAATTTACAGATGCTAAAGGATTCACAAATCCCCAAAAGTATATCATAATTACTTTCCTATCTCATTATTGTTTACAAAGTACTCTATTTTCTTTGAATAACAATTTCAATGGCAACGCAGAAAGTGCAAGTTTATTCAAAGATTGGCTTTAAAAAGAGAAGTGATATAGAATGAGATTGGAGCACAAGGTGTAGCCGTCCTTGTAGAAATATCAAAAAAATACAAGGTAATTTTCCTAGATACATACTTGGAGGACCTCACCGATCTTAAGAGACTGTATTTTGGGAAGCTATTCAAGGAAATGGTGGGATCCCTAAGGAAACAAGGTGTGGTAGCTAACATTCTACAAAGCTTAACTACTTAGTTGTACTCTTATATTGTAAACTGAAAATAATGTGTAGATGGACTTGTAAATGCCATGCGGAGAGATATATTGCAGATGTGCCTACAGTCTTAAAAGATTGGCACAATCCAAAACATGAGAGTGCTATGTATACACAGCATCAACTTCGAGACCTTTGGGATGCAGGGATATATAAGAGATGCCCATTGTTCCTTGACTTTCCAAGTGGCAAATTTCCCAAGAGCGAGAAGGAGATGTATACTCAGGATTGTAAAGCAAAGCAATCAACCATGGTATGAACTATACAATTAGATATTTTAATTTATTTTAAATATTGTTTCTTATATCTTTTCGAATCATGAATTCTATTGTGAAGCCTAGAAGTCTACGTGATAAATCACATGTTCAAGGCAAGGGTAAAGATCTTATGAAAGATGAAGGGGATGATGATGATGAAGAGAATGATGATGATGAAGGGGCAAAAGTGCCAAAAAAGGATGCAACGAAGAGAAAGGGAAAAGGAAAGGCACTACAGGACTCTGATACCTCTCCATCAAATATGACAAAAGAGATTTTGATGATAGCACTTGCAAGACTGAAGCAACCCCAAAAGTTAAAGAAGCTATTCATGCAACAACACAGGCAAGGCACTATTTTACTTGTGGTTCATTGGTATTATTGTTACATTGTTTGGATACTAACATAGATTAAGTTTTGGATTCAGATAAGCTTGGCAAGAGGTGAAGCGCTAAATGCACCATTGTGACATATTAATCCACCTAGCCTGGGTAACCTGAGTCTAATCCAAATGAATTTGCTAGGTATGATTTTACTCACTGGTAATGATAATGTAAAGTATTTGTGTGGTGCATGCACTTATAAAATGTACGCTTTGTAGGAGTTTCTCATCTCATACAATGACAGTAGTCCTCAACGCTCCTCTACTGTAAAAGTGCTAGTTCCTCTACTGTTATAGAAGCCTCGGCATTAATAGGTGTGATAATCAATTGTGACCACATGTAAAAAGATTGTAAAGGTGTGTCTTTATATCCTGTAATGACAATTGATGTATAACTCTACTCAACATGGTGTGGCAAGACATCATTTTACAAAGATGCAAGCATTTGTTTGGGGATCCTTTAAAGATAGGCCATGCACTTCTAAACCAAGAGTGTCCACCAGAGCTAGAACATGTGTTCGATATGTTGCAGAAGGCCAACATGGGAGACACAGCCTGTGATTGTATTGTAGTGAGGTTGCCCATAGGAGGTTCTTTTTATGGCTACCCCGGATGACATTGTCCCACCATGGAATCTCTGCACATGTGAGTAATGACATGTTTTTCCTTTCATTAAGACTTTGTGCTATTGTGCATATGTTACGTGTATGTCATGCGCTTACATTTTTGTGTATGTCATTTTGATGCTATGTAGATGGAGAGGAGCATGCATTCCTTTCATATTTGTGAGATCATTTTAGATGACAATGGCTCTATTATTGTCATCGGTAATGTGTATTAAGAGGCAACCATTATAACTCACGTTGAGAAATCTACCTTCTCCTTAGACACCCTGGTGAATGTGCAATGTACAACGCAAATTGCAAGGGCCTTTAGACAAGAGGTAAGCAACACTAACCATAGAGGTTTCCATTGAGCATCACTTTTTGCTACAAAAAGTCATCTCATACTCTTGTGTAAATACATACTCTTGTGTAAATACATGTGTAAATACATACTCTCGGTTGCTACCTTCACGAGCATAGTTGGACAAAACCATACACAACCTTTCTCACCTGGTTATATTATTTGATCCTTGCAACATGATGCATTGGAGTAGACGCCCAGATGGGACATCATGACGAGGTATGGAGTTAACATTTTTGTGCTCCAAAATTAGAGCATTATATTTTTTGGTGGAATTAAGAGAGATGTTTTCTTTGCAGGTGGATCTCAGAATGGATATGAATTTTGGGATAGCTTGTTGAAGCATCATGTAAAGAAAGGGCAAGTGATAGTAGAGCTTTATGTTGGATGTAGAGATTGTGCTATGGTAGCACAAAAACTAGGTATGAACATTGTTTGTATTGATCCCGAAAAGAGGATGTAGTGGAGGGTGTCTTGATGAAGATTTCATTATAGTGCAGTAAACATATTTACTTGTGAATATTCAAGTGATTGGGTTTAGCAATTGTTTATGATTGTGTCATGATCTTATTTTTCATATTAAAAAAGAGAGAAAGAGGGTGAGAGAAACGCATGTTGGGGTTTTGCAATAAGACGTCATTCCCCTCCTGCAAAACGATGTTTATGTATAATATGTCGTCGTACAAACGAATAAAGAATCGATATTTTTTGTATTGTGTGGATGAATAAGGTAGTGAAGCATTTGTAAACTCGAGGATACGCAAAATATGAGTTAAGTATGTTGTGTTGAGAAATGAGAAGGAAATATAGAGAGAGTGAGTAAAGAGAAGGACATAAAGAGTGAGTGAGAGAGAAAGAGAGAGAGGGAGCGAGAGAGAGAGAGAGAGAGAGAGAGAGAGAGAGAGAGAGAGAGAGAGAGAGAGAGAGAGAGAGAGAGAGAGAGAGGTGAAGGGAAGAAGAGAGAGAGGGAGGATAGAGAGAGTGAGGAAAGAAAGGGATTGAAAGAGAGAGAGAGAGAGAGAGCAAAGAGAAGGGTAGAGAGAGAGAGAGAGAGAGAGGGAGGGAGGGAGAGAGGGAGGGAGGGAGGGAGAATAGAGAGAGTGAGCAAAAAAAATGATTGAAAGAGAGAGAGAGAGAGAGAGAGAGAGAGAGAGGGGGGGGGGCGAGAGTGAGCAAAGAGAAGGACATAAAGAGTTAGCAAAGAGAGGTATAGAGAGAGAGAGTAAAGAGTTAGCAAGAGAGAAGTAGAGAGAGAGAGAGAGAGAGAGAGAGAGAGAGAGAGAGAGAGAGAGAGAGAGAGAGTAAAGAGAAGGATAGAGAGAGTGAGCAAAGAGATTGATAGAGAGAGAGAGAGAGGAGGATATAGAGAGTGGGAGAGGGAGAGAGAGAGCTACAAAATAGAGAAGGATAGAGAGAGTTAGTAAAGCGAAGGATATATATAGAGAGAGAGGGGGAAGGATAGAGAGAGAGAGAGAGAGAGTAAAGAGAAGGATAGAGAGAGTGAACAAAGAGATGGATAGAGAGAGAGAGAGAGAGAGAGAGAGAGAGGAGGATATAGAGAGCGAGAGAGGGAAGGGTGATAAGAGGTAAGAGAAGGAGAGAGAGAGAGAGAGAGAGAGAGAGAGAGAGGAAAGGAGGATAGGAGGATAGGAGGTAAAAGAATGATAGAGAGAGAGAGAGAGGAAAGAAGGATAGGAGGATAGGAGGTAAAAGAATGATAGAGAGAGAGAGAGAGAGAGAGAGAGAGAGAGAGGAGCATGGGAGAGTGAAAGGGAGGGAGAGAGAGGGAAATTAAGGAGAGAGCGAGAGGGGAGGATGAAAAGATGCATGGGAGGAGAGAGCTTGAGCTCTTGCAAGTACATACACACTCACACAAACCCTAGAAGAGAACACAAAAGGTGAGAGGCTGAAAATTCTTCTTCTTCTTCACACAACAAAAGAGGTCTTTTTGATCTAATGGCACAGAGATTGGCTTACAATCAGCCATCCCATACTTGGACAACATGTCCAATATATACCATCTCTGTGATAGCCAAATATCCTCAAGTGTGCGAATGACCTCACTTCTCAAAAAGTAGTGTAGATCATCCAAGTTGTCACCCCCCAAAAATAAGATCATTTATGTATATGGTGATGATCACAATACCCTTATCACTCTTACACACATACAAACAATGATCTACATCTTCATATAAAAACAAATAGTGACAAGATACTTAGCAATCTTGTCATGCCATGCTCGTGGAGCTTGTTTTGCTTCAGCCCATACAAAGCCTTACGAAGCTTATATACATACTCTGGGTGACCTGTATCCTCAAAACCTGATGGCTGATCCATATACACCTCTTCTTGCAAGTCACCATGCAAGAATGCATTTTTTACATCCATATGATGTAAAAACTAGCTTGTTTTGCTTCAGCCCATACAAAGCCTTACGAAGCTTATATACATACTCTGGGTGACCTGTATCCTCAAAACCTGATGGCTGATCCATATACACCTCTTCTTGCAAGTCGCCATGCAAGAACGCATTTTTTACATCCATATGATGTAAAAACCAGCCTTCAGTTGTTGTAGTCACTGTGCAATCATAGCTCTCACAGTTGCCATCTTTGCACAACCGAGGAAAATTTCTCCTCATAATCAATCCCATGTGTCTACGCATATCCTTTGGCTACCAATCTAGCCTTGTACCTGCTTATGCTACCATCACTGTTATGTTTCACCTTATACACCCACTTACAGCCAATAGCTTTCTTGCCTTTAGGCAATGGCACCAAATCCCAAGTCTCATTTCCATACAATGCATCCATCTCCTCATCCATAGCTTTCTCCCAACACACATTTCCAATAGCCTCATCACAAAAACATGTGGGTTCTATAACCTGCACAACTTTTGCCATATAAGCATAGTGATGTGCCACATAACCATCATAAGTCAACCTCTGCACAAGGTTTTCGACTCTTCCAGATCTTTGTAGCTTTGCATTCATGGCTTTCATAGCCTTCTTCACACCAGGTGTCCTCATTGCTGGAATCCCAAGCTCCTCATCCGTAAAGACTCATCTCGGAGCCACTAGAATCTCCATCAACAAGAGAATGCCCTACATAAATATCAGGCATACCAAGGGGCTCAACAACTTTCTCTTTAACTTTATGTGATGTACCAACTACATTTTCAGGACTTGTATTAGGACGCAGCCTGCCACTCCATGGTCTATCAACAGAACCATTGGATGAGGACTCTCCTGGTCCACTCAGTGACTATGATTTTTGACTTGCATTTTGTGCAACCACATTTCCACTTACATCAGCCCCAGAGCTACTCATCTCATCAAATACAACATCCATGCTTACCCTCAATTCACATGTAGCAGAGTTATAACATCTATATCCCTTTTGCTCAAGGGAATACCCAATAAACACACATTTTTCTGCTTTTGGATCTAGCTTAGTACGTAACTCATCAAGCATATGCAATACATCCCCAAAAACTTTCAAATGAGACAAATGAGGTTTTTTGCCAGTAAACTGCTCCTCTGGCATTACATCATGTATGGCTAGTAGGAGTCATGTTCATGGCTGTAGTAGGAGTCATGTATAACTATTGTAGACACAGCCTCATCCCAATAGCTATGCGGCATATTCTTCTCTACCACCATCAATGCTCGTGCTATCTCTGCAATGTGCCTGTTTTTCTGCTCAGGAACTCCATTTTGATGCAGAGTGTATCTACATGTAAATTGTATCTGAATGCCATTCTTTCACAAGAATTCTGAGAACTCATTGGAGAAGTATTCTCCCCCTCCATCTGACCTTAGGCACTTCACATGCTTTCCTGTCTATTTTTCAGCCAACGACTCTGAAATTCTGAAAAATGAGTGAACACTTCATTCTTCTCCTTCATGAAGTATACAGCACACTTTAGGCATATTTACATTCAATGTAAACATTCTACCCACTCTATTACCTTTTGCAACCAACCTGCACTGATCTTTAAAGTCTTCAACATAACATCCATCAGGGTTACTCAGTCATCTAACCAACAGAAACCAAATTCTGTTCGGAACATGAAGTACATCTACAAGGTACTTCACCTTACCATCCTACATAGACAATGGCGCAACTCCAACATGGGCAATCGAATGAGCAGTGTCATCCCCTGTTTTAATAAAACCTAGTCTTTCAAGACTCTTCATTTCCTTGAACCACTCACCATGACTTGTCATGTGGTTTGAAGCACTTGAATCAACATACCATACATCATCCTTACATGCTGCTACATCATTTCTAGACACAACATTAACTACATGTTACATAACAAACAACCTCTCATTATCCTCGTTGTTATTTCTGCTAGAGGATGCATAGTTATTTTGTCTATTTTGCATGTCACTCTGCTTCTTATAGAAATCTGCTTACACATGTCCAGGCTTATTACCCCACAGTTAAAACACCCTCGTGTATCATTATGCCGCCTTTGCTAATTTCCACGACCTCTTGGACTCCCCGTGCCTTTAAACTGGCCTCTTCTACCTATGTGTTGTTGTTGTGAATCCTAGGACTCTTGCTGCTGCTGACCATAATTCTGATTATCTGTTTGGCCACCACCTTGGCCACATCCACAACCTCTACCTGCACTTGTGTAGAAGGCCTGCTACTCTGAACTGTTTTTGTTTTGTGTGAAGACTGTTGATCTTCACCCAAGTTCTTCTCTTCAATGATCAGCATTGACACCAAATATGTGAAATTGGGAATGTTCTACGTCTTGAACGCCTTGTATTGTGGCCCGAGACCATGTAGACACACTTCCACCTTATCATCATCATCAACAGAAACACCAATTGATGCAAGGGATTCCATAATGCCCTTGATCTTCAAGGCATATAATTCATAGACATATTTTTCTTCTCCATAGTATGAAGCTCATTCTTTAATTGAATCTTCCGTGCCTTGGTGTTGGTTTCATACAGCTTCACCAAGGTGTCCCATGCCTCCTTAGGTGACTTGGCATCCTGTATATGCCCAAACATGGTGTCATGTATACTAATAGAAAGCCAATACATGACTTTCTTTTCTCCTTGATTCCAATCCTTGAATTCTTTGACATCTGTAGCAGTTGGATTAATCTTCGGTATCTCTAGTGCCTCCTCATGTTCACCTTCCATGTAGTCCTAGTACCCTTTTCCCATCAGGAAATTTGTCAATCTAAACCTCCAAGAATGGAAGTTGTTCTTGTCAAGCTTCTCTACAACAATTTGGTTTATTCCATCATTTGACATCTTGTCTGCAACACAAATTTACCAAAAATAGCACTCTTGTTTGACCTGCACAAACTGCTGTATTTTCTGCAGTAGAGCAGTACTAAACTGCACCCAAACTGTCATAACCAGTGACCTCAATTTGCATACATTCACCCAATGGAAACTTTGAGACCTCTTTGCAATACACACATTGTGTGCACAACAAATCACCCTTCCTGCAGTTCTAGAAACAAAGTTCTGCAGAGAATCAAAACTTACCCGTAGTGCCTCCGTCGCCATGAGCACCTGTGCGAATTGAAAAAACAGAGGTCCAGACGCGCTCGAAACGTTTTTGTGGCCCAAAAAATATTTTCCAACAAATGTTATAGTTGTCCTGTAGCTTTGCTCCTATGAAGAAATCTCCTCAATTGGAGTTCGTTTGCCGCCGGTGCCTCCCGAAGAGCTCCCGACAAGGGTGTAGTAGCCAACACAAAGGGGAAAGAGTACATGAGGCTCTTACCCTCGTACCGCTTCCTGTGCTTCTCTTGCTTGCCGCTCAGTCCTTAGCATAAACCAAGATCTAATACCATGAGAAGATGCAGGGGAGGAGAGAGCTTGAGCTCTTGCAAGCACACACACACACACACAAACCCTAGAAGAGAACACACAAGGTGAGAGGCTGAAAATTCTTCTTTTTCTTCACACAACAAAAGAGGTCTACAAATAAGATAAAGTGACTAACACACATAATAGAGGTCTACAAATAAGATAAAGTGACTAACACACATAATAGAGTATATACAAGTGGTCCATAATGTGAATACGCTAAGAGGAGCAGGTAGATGTGGACTAGTCGATGTAGTCCAGTTGTAGAATCTCTAGCAAGGATATGTCGGTGGCAGCTACCAAACCCGCTATAGTGATGTAAATGTTGAACGGTCATGCAGGCACCTCGTGAGTGTCAGCTCATGTTGAGCTTGACATCTCAATAGAGGATAGAGAGAGTAAAGAGAAGGATAGAGAGAGTGAGAGAGGGTTGGGATACAGAGACTGAGTAAAGAAGGATAGAGAGAGTGAGAGGGGGAGAGTGAAAGAGAGGGAGATGAAGGAGAGTGAGAGGGGGAGAGAAAAGGGTGGGAGAAGGAGAGAGAGGGAGGGTGGGAGAGTGAAAGGGAGGGAGAGAAAGGGATGGGGGTAATAGAAGAGAGACAATGTGTTAGCAAAAAGAGACAATGATAGAGAGAGTGAGAGAGGGAGGATGGAAGAGTGAAAGGGAGGGAAGAGAGAGAGGGTAAGGGAAGAGAATGGGAGAAAGAGAGAGAGGGTGGTATGGGCTGGGCGCGGTGGTGGGCGGAGATGGTGGTGGCAATACTTAGAGAGAGATTGTTCAAGTAGAGACAGAGTGCAGCCAAGAGAAAAGCTCTCACCAAGCTCCCTTGGTGACCATCCCCTTTTTTAATGAGCTCTATAATGAAACCCTTAAGGGCTTTAGAGTGCAGCCAAGAGAAAAGCTCTCACCAAGCTCCCTTGGTGACCATCCCCTTTTTTAATGAGCTCTATAATGAAACCCTTAAGGGCTTTAAGAAGAAATTCACTCATGTGTTGACCAAGCTCCCTTGGTGACCATCCCCTTTTTTAATGAGCTCTATAATGAAACCCTTAAGGGCTTTAAGAAGAAATTCACTCATGTGTTGACCATACAACCGTTAGAGGACCTACCCTTTGAAGGGGAATGACTCTAAGACTCAACAATGAGATGACCATGTGGCTAGTCATAAAGAGAATGTGGGGGGGAGGGAGAGCTTTAAACCCTAGCAAGCAAACACACACACACACACACAAGAGAGAGCAAGACATAAGAGAGAGATGGATAGCTGAATTTTATTCTATCTTCTTTTCTACTCAACCAACATAACATACAAATAAGAGTACACAATATATGGGTTAGTACTCAACATACAACATACAAATAAGAGTACACAATATATGGGTTAGTGCTCAACTACTACAACATACAAGGGTCGGTCCATAATGTGAACCCGACTAAATGAGCTGGCACTATAGCTATGCCAGTCTTTAGTAATCCAAAATGGCTGTCACACACCCTGTCATCCCACTAGCTGCATATCACCCATAATCTCACCAACCATGCCAGTGGTGTAGATGTGAAAGCTATCACCCCAGGAGGGTTGCACTAGTTGAGCTTGATATCTCAACACTCCCCCTCCTCGAGCTCAACTCCACACACTACACTCTAAGTAAGATCCTAAACCTGTGGAGCTTATCTGTGCCCAATGCCTTTGTGAAGATATCAGCCACCTGATCCTCTGTGCTGACATATACTAGATCTACATCTCCTGCTAAAACCTTCTCCCTCACAAAGTGATAATGCACCTTAATGTGCTTCATTCTAGCATGATATACTGGGTTACTGGCCAACTGTATGTTGCTCATGTTGTCACAATATATGACAACTGCCCTATCCACGGGCTCTCCCATGTCACCAAGTAGCTTCTGAAACCAAGCTACCATAGCAGCACCCCTGTACTCTCCTCTGTACTCGACAAGGAAATTGTTGGCTGCTTCTTACTTCTCCAACTCACAGAAGTAGTCCCAAATGAGAACATAAAACCACTGGTAGATCTCATGTCTGTAATACTACCAGCCCAATCACAAAATCTGTGTACCCATGCAACTGTATCTCTGTACCAGCCTCATAGAAAAGTCCATAATTAACTGTGGACTTTATGCACCTGAGGATTCGTCTAGCCACATCCAAGTGTGGCTTCCTAGGGGCCTACATAAATTGACTCACAAGTCCAACAACATAGCTCAAGTCTGGCCTTGTAATGGTCATGTAGATCAAACTACCCACTATGTGCCTGTATGTAGTGGGGTCCTCCAAAAGCTCACCTGTATTTGTGAAAAGCTTTGTGTTCTTCTCCAATGGCACTGAAATAGGCTTACAGCCTGCCATACCATACTTGGACAACATGTCCAAGCCATACTGCCTCTATAATAGCAAAATGCCATGAGGTGATCTCACCACATTTATGCCCAAGAAATACTGTAGCTCACCCAAATCCTTCATCTCAAACTTCTACTTCAAAAGAATCCTAACATCATGTATGTCTACATCACTATCACCAGTGAGTGATAATCAAGTCATCCACATCGATGACTAATAGCATGATCCCTCTAACTGTCTTTTTCACATATAGTGAAAAATATGCATTGGATATCGAAAATCCAATGGTAACAAGATACTCTCTGATCTTTTTTGACCATGCTCTAGGTGCCTGCTTTAAGCCATATAAGGCTTTACATCACTCTTATAACCTAGTGGCTGCATCATGTACACTTCTTCTTGCAAATCACCATGTACACTTCTTCTTGCAAATCACCATGCAAGAAAGCATCACTCTTATAACCTAGTGGCTGCATCATGTACACTTCTTCTTGCAAATCACCATGCAAGAAAGCATTCTTTACATCCATTTGATGTAAAGACCAACCCATTGCTACTACAGCCATAGCAATGACAGCTCTTAGTGTCACCATTGCAACCAGGCTGAATGTCTCCTCATAGTCTATGCCATAAGTATGCGCATAGCCCTTGGCAACCAATCTTGCCTTGTACCTGCTCACACTGAACCATCAGCATTATGCTTGACTTTATACACCCACTTACATCTAATTGCCTTCTTTTCCTTAGGCAAAGGCACTAACTCCCATGTTGCATTTGCATCCAATGATGATGCCATCTCCTCATCCATGGCATCTTCCCATTTCTTATTTTCGAAGTGCCTGTTCAAAGCAAGTGGGCTCAACCTCAACCTCCTGTATTGCTTTTACCATGTAAGCATACTATCAATAGGGTATCTAACCCTCATAGACCTGCGTACACCTGGATCACTGGCTAGGTGTCCTCAAAACAGCCTTGGTTCTCCTTACACCAGGAGTAACCACTGACGAAATGCCAAGCTCCTCATCAAAGCCACTAGAGTCACCATCCACATATGAGTGACCTGCTGACAAATTAGGCACAAAAGGTTGATCTACCTTTTCCTTCCCTTTCCATGATACATGTGTACCTACATCATTCCTCCTCAACCTGCCTGACCATGGGCTAACATTGGATCGACTGCTCGAGGACTCCCCACGTCCACTCAGCACCTGTGATTGCTACTCTACATGTGGTGCAACATCAGCACTTCTTACATATGCATCTTTTGTTGCCTTCACTAATGGTGCATACCAGCTACTCATCTTATCAAGACAACCTCTCTGCTTACTCGCATCTCACGAGTAGTAGGGTTATAGCATCTATAACCTTTTTGCTCCATAGCATAACCAATGAAGATGCATTTCTCTCCCTTTGGATCCAACTTTGTTTTCACTTCATCAAGAACATGTACATATGCACTACACCCAAACACTTTCAAGTGAGACACATCCAGTCTTATGCCTGTAAACTTTTGTTCATGCATCATACCATAAATAGCTGCACAGTGAGTGTCCTGTTCACAATGTACACAGCAGTTACTACTGCTTCTGCCCAAAAGTAATGTGGCATATTGTTTTCAGCCCCATCAAGGCCCATGCCACTTCTGCAATGTGCCTATTTTTCCTTTCTGCAACACCATTCTATTGCAGAGTGTACCTGCATGTAAACTGCCTCTCTTGATTCCCTTCTTTCTTAGGAAATCGCTGAACTCATTGGAGAAATATTCTCCCCCACCATCTGATCTTAGGCATTTTATTTGTATGCCTTTTTCCTTCTCAACCGAGGCTTTAAATCTCTGAAAGTGAGCAAACACCTCACTTTTCTCCTTCATGAAATAAACCCACAGTTTTCTGATCTTAGGCATTTTATTTGCATGCCTTTTTCCTTCTCAACCACACCTCACTTTTCTCCTTCATGAAATAAACCCACAGTTTCCTAGTGTGGTCATCAATGAATGTAACATAGTCTTGGTCGGCGGTCCCCATGAATGTATGACATCCAATGGCCTTGCACTGACATGCTTTTCATGTGGGAAAGCATGTTTGGCCTGCTTTACCAAGCTGGCATGCTTCGCATACCTTATGCATATTGTCAACCTTAAACTTTGGCAAACTTGCAACAATATTTTGGGCCTGCATAGACTTTTGTCGCTGTATATTCACATGACCAATACACTTATGCCATATGTCAATATTTGCAATGACACTTGTTCCATGCACAAACATGGCTACCTTTATCTCAGGCATGTTCACATCCAAAGTAAACATCCTGCCATTTTTGTTACCCTTTGCGCAAGGAAGTTGCAGTTAAGAAAGAGTTGCATATTGTGGAAAAGAAAAGCATGTCCATCAATGAATATGCCTTAAAGATCAAGGGCATTGTTGAATTCCTTGGGTCTATCAATGTATCAGTGGAGAATGATGATTTTGTGAGTGTCTATCTGAATGGGCTTAGCAAAGAGTATAAGCCATTCAACACCTCCATTGTAGCACTAGTTTGGTACCAAAACAGGACACTTGAGTGTCCTTTTTTGGGGGTTGCAAAAAAAAACAAACTCCTAATGTAGGCTTTAAAAACCAAAATGCTTCATTGGGCATGTAGAACATAACCCTATGCTTATGTAAAAAATGCTAAACAAATAAAATGCCTTTTTATTTGGAAGTACATAAGCAACAAAGTAGCATATGTCTTGAAAATGAACATTTTTCAGGATTTTTCAGGATTTTTCCAAATATGCAAGCATCATTCTCTCAAAAAAAAATCCAATGATATCAATAGCATTTTTCCCAAGATATTTTGATAGCATACATCAGTCCAAGGAGGTAGAAGTTCACCAAAAAAATCATTTTCCTTTCCTAGAATTTTTTCCAAAAAAGTTGTATAAAATCAGCAAAAGTAACGCGTATTATCAAAACTCAATCACGCCACTAAAAAAAATTGTAGCCCTATCAATGAGAATGTTGATTATTGGTTTTCATGCTTGAGATGAGATAAATAAGCCACAATTTGATGTGTATGACACTAACTTAGCCTCCACTTAAGTAGGTTCTTATCGCCTAGTTCTAAAAAAACTGTAAAAAATAAAAATACAAAATTTGATCATCTTTTTTCAAAAACTAATCATAACTATGCTTGCACAAGTAGTCTACACCTATAGTTACAACAAATAATGCACTTACACAGCTTTTCCCTTTGATGAAAATCAAAATTAGGCTCATAATTAGACATTTTACGTATTAAAAACAGGTTGCGCAAAAGACCATGTATGAGAAGAGGCCCAAAAAGTGGTTCTAAAGTTTTGGAAAATTCAAAACAAAGTAGTATTTACCCTATATAACATGGGTGCACCTCAAGTTTTACATTATTAGCTTGCATATGGAAGGAGAAAAATTCATGCTCCACCTGTATAAAAAACATCATTTCAATATTAGCGAGTCAAAAATTTATCCAATAATTATCGTTTGATGATTCCAAGATTTAGTTTACATCATGGGCTTTCCATCAAGCCAAGTTTCATGATCAAACTATGTCCCTTCTAAAAGTTATGTACAAATTACTACTATTTTGAAAATAGCAAAAATCATGCGTTTTATCAGCATGTGTCTAAGAAAATTAAAATATTGCCTTGCAAAAGCTAAGAAAAGTGCAATTTAAAAAATCTCAATTTTTTTTTGGGTCTTGAGGAACATCTGTGGATGTTAAGCATTTCAAAACTCTTAATAGATTGCCCACAAAAATTCAAGAAAAATGCTAACTTTCAGGACACTTTAGTGTCCTCAGGACACTTTAGTGTCCAATTACAGAACTAGTGTTAAGGAGACTATTGCCAACTTTCGGGACTTGATATCTATGTTGATCATAGAAGAAAAGGCTTTAGGTGAAGATTCTTCTTCACAAAGCAAGAACACATCAAAACAGGCCTTTTACTATGATTTAGGTAGAGGCAGAGGCAGAGGCCGTGGTCGAGGCCAAGGTGGTGACCGACAAGGAAATCAAATTATGGACAACAACAGTCCAATGATTCATAGCAGCAATCATACACAGGTGGAAGAGACCAGTCTAGAGGTAGGGGGAGCCAAAGAGGCCGAGCATAGAGTGCTATTACTATGGCAAACCAGGACACATGGCAAAGGATTGCTACAAAAAGCAGAATGACATTAAAAGTGGGAAGTTGTAGCAAGGCAACTATGCATCATCTAGCAAACATGGAGGTGATGATAGAAGTGAGCAGCTGTTTGTAATGTAGCACATGCTTAGTTCCATAACAGGGGATGTGTCAGGATCTCAACAAGATACATGGTATGTGGATTCTGGTGCCTCTAACCACATGACCAGTCATGCTGAGTGGTTTAGAGATATACAAAAAATAGAAAAACCAGGTTATGTAGAAACATGTAATGATACTGCGCATCCCATTGTGCATGTTGGTAAAGTGCCATTGTCTATGCAAGATGGAAAAATGAAGTACTTGGATGATGTACTTCATGTTTCAAATATTACAAAGAACCTGGTTTCTGTTGGATAGATGGTTGAGCAGGGCCTGCAAGTGAGGTTTAATCCTCAAGGATGTTTTGTGGAAGACTTCAAAGATAAGTGTCACTTGTTAGTTGTAACATTTGAACCAGATTCTCCCATGCAACTTCTAGAGTGTTTGCATCATGTATGTGTCCTATCATAGTGTCTGTGACACTAATTGAAAGCCAATATATGACTTTCCTTGTACCCTGATTCCAATCCTTGAATGCCTTTATATCTGCACGAGTGGCATTTTCCTCACATAAGTCTAAAGGCTCCTCATTATCTCCTTCTACATAATCCAAAATCCTTTACCCATTCTAAAATCCTTTACCCATTAGGAAATTGGTTATTCTAAACTTCTAGGCATGGAAGGTATTCTTATCCACAGCTTCTCACTAACAATCTAATTAATTCCATCAGACATGTTTTCCTATAGCAATTAAATAACCTGCAAACAGACAACTTCTGTATGCAACCTGTAATACAGCAGTATCTCCTGTAATTGTTGGAGCAGCAGTACTTCAGCACAGCCTGTGTCTCACCAAATGTGACCAGAGTACATGTACATACACCTAGTATCAACAATACATGTGCAAACCTTGTTTTTGCACTTCCAAAATGCATTGCTACACTGCCAATAACCAAATTTCGAGCAGAAACAGTGTTCTACCAGAACTTCCAGAAAACTACCAAACATACCCTACAGTGATGAAACGGAACCTGTAACGTGCTCGAAATGCGAATTTGGTAGAAAAAACATTATCCAACAATATACCTGACCTATAGCTCCGCTCTCGCACAAAGACAGCTCATCAATCAGAGATGTGTAGCTCCCAGAGCTATTGAGGGGGTGTTGTACCTAAACCAAGAAGGGGAAAGAGATGATGGTGCTCTTACCCATGTAGTACTGCTTCCTTCCTTGCTTGTTCTTGCCTCTAGCTGAGTCGATCAGGTTGGATGAGCTCGGCATAAGAGTCAAGCTGGATGAGCTAGGCCTAAGAGTCAAAGTCTAAGTCTAATCTAAAAGTCCGGTGAAGAACAAGAATAGTACTTTTTGTGAGGCAAGTGGAGATACATCCTTAGCAAAAACCACTAAGAAAAAACTTGGAATCACTTTTGATGCTCTCTCAGTGTTAAATTTTCTACAATCCGTCCCTTAGTTACCCTGTAACTCTCTTCCTTACACCACATGTTGTTCATTCAATACTCTGTGTATGCATCCTAGGGTGTCTCATCCTTAGACACATGCATTAGGTACTTTTTCTCTATTCATTCTAGGCACTCACACTTACGCATGCTTCACTTTCCAACTAAGCACAGTAACCCAATCATTACCAAACTCACACTGACTTCAACAAAAGACAACAACTTCACTCCAATGAACTCAAAACATGTGAGGGGAAGCATACATCAAGTATTGAGCCAACATCAGCAAGATAAATCAAGGAATCCTTTTTGCATTAAATAAAGCAAGATTTCCCTATTGAAATGCAATGTGATAGACCAAGATTAGCCAAAAACAAAGTACCAACATCTAGGCAATTCCAAGATCTACGCCAAGTGAAGGCTCCAAATTGAAAACCAAGCATACATGCATGATAAGGGTAGTATCCAAACTTAGAAAATGAAAAAATATTATAAGGTGATTACAAAATATCTTAGGAAATTCCATTAACATTTCATCATGTGACAAAAGGAAAACCATATTTGGAACTTCAACATCAGAAGGAAGCCAGTAGTGCAAATTTTTTGATAAATCATGCATAGAAGTTTAGGCAATCTCATGGAAGACAATTCAAGTGATGAGGTATAAAAGTAAAACTAGTTTATTTTCTAGGGCTCATTGGAAAAAAGTGTTGACAAGTGAGCTTCACATACTCTCCTGCCTACCCACCCTTTAACCTCTTTTAATTTTCTTTCCTTTGTGGATCTACTCTGGGATCGTCCCATGACATTGACTATTGGGTTTTCCTTTATCTTTTCCTGGAGTCTTCAATGCATTTTTTTGGGCTCTCATGAGTGCTAGGCACATTGATCCTAGGGATTGATTTGCTAGGGAATCTCTGCCAAAATTTTTACAAATTTCTAGACTTAGAAAATTTTAGAAATCACAAGCCTAGGCTAACTTAGTGCAAGTTCAAAAACTCTTCTTACTTTTCTCTTTCACTTGAGAGCATAAACACTTCGACTTAGGATGTCCAAAGCTGAAGCAAACTCCAATGAAGAAGAAGATGCAAACTTTGATGAGCACAAAATAAAGAAAGCTAGAAGGGCATGGAGAAGGTTGCAAGAGAGGGCATTTTAAAAAGAAAAGCAAGATTACAAGAATAGACTGATAGCAAAAGATGACAATGGGGATACAAAGATGGATATTGCAGAGCAAGCAAAATCAGGTTATTAGTGCTAGAGTCTACCCAAGCTACAATCGAAGGTTGCCAAAGTTACAAACAAGTGATTCAAAAAATGGTACAAGCATCTTTCCAATCCATCAATGATCTTGGAGCCCTAGCAACTACATCAAATGACATTAGATGTCAAATGTTGGAAGCAACAAAGAGGCATCCACATTGGGGAGTTTTGTACTCAAAAAGAGCCTCATAAGGGAAATATTTAGAGACTCACTAATTGTATTTAGACCCCTTAAACATTAAAAAAGGTGGGCTCTTAGAAGGGATGGTATTATGGAGCCCACCATGAAAAGGTAGCCTTAAGAGGGTAAAATGGGTGGGGTACCTTGGGATGGAGTCCTAGATAGCCTATTTTAACTCTATGGGGTCTAGGAAAACTAACCATGCCACATCATCAATTAGCTTGGATAGGGATGGACCAAAATTTGACTTTTTTAAAAATTTTCTTTTCCCTCTCTTTTAGTGTCCAACAATGCCACCAACAACTACCATGACCAAAAATGCATTTCAATATGCCATTTAAATGACTTAAGGCTCTAAAACCCAAAAGATATTATTTCCATGGTATTCTTAATCACAATAAACTAATTTTTTAGATTTTTTAAAAAATATTTTTTATTTTATATCATGTCTCCCTTGCAAGAAATCATTAGTGTTGTGCAAAAGAAGGTTGACTTGATCATTCGTGTTCCAAAGAAATATGCACCTTTGAAAAAATAGTGGAATGATTTGTGTAGTGATTCTTCTTCCCTTCTTAGGTTTCAAAGTGAGCGCGGAGACGTAATGTGGACTTGTGGGTTGATGGATCATTATACCCTTTGGATCCCACAATTTGAGGACATCCACCATTTCAAAACATGGCAAGCTTCATGTCTTTTGTTGGGGATGGAAAGGAAGGACATTTAAGGTATTGCCAAAGATAGGTAATGTTTAGAGGTGCACGTGCATGGGAAATGAAATTGGGATTGCAAGCCATGGGCCATCGATTGCAACATGCACCCCAAGAAGTGAACAGATCCAAACAAGCAATAAGCAATCTACAAGAAAGAGAGGATGATCTATCACACAAAGTGCATCTCTTGAAATATCACCTTCACGGAAAAAGCTAAGCTAAAGTTTGAAAGGATTACACAACTTGAGAGGGAGGCATCACAACACTTGATTATCATTGAGCATTTGAAATCAAATCCACTCAGGATTAAGAAGAGAAAGAGAAACTTGTGTGCCATGGACTTTTTTACTAAAGGTGATGGTGCTCTAAAGTATCAAGCTTGCTGCTTGTAATCACCTAGATCCCACAAGTAAATCAAAGATTGGAAGTTTTGACTCCTCTACTTATCTAAGAAACTAATGGATGACATCAAGGTTTGTTGTTCCAACTTACATGTGGCTACATAATTCTTGTGGCATTTATCAATAGAGCACCAACGCTATGACAACATCATAAGGTCCCCCATGTGCCAAATTAATTAAGATGAGTTATCCGCAATCATAACAACTCATCACATGGCTGAACTATAACCACCACGAGCATGTGTGGTCCCTAAGCAAAAATGTAAAAGAAATTAGCCAAATGACAAATAAAGTAAAAGTACAAGAGGAAATTACCAAAACTAAATTGTGAGAAAATCATGGGGGAGTGGGAAGATTCAAGCTCGAGGAGTTGCTTGCTTGTTTTGTCTTTTTCTCTTGATATAAGGTTTGTTGAATATGTTTGCTTCAATTTTTGTGCTGCGTTACTTGCTTTTGTTGTTCTGTGATCCACCATTTATCTTCCTTCTATACCTGCTAGTCTTTTCGTGATGCGGGTTGTCCCTTGTTGTTTCCTACCTCTCTGTGAGCTTTTTTTAATCTTTCTTGAGATCTGTCGCATGTTTGTACCTTATGGATACCCTCTTTTTGCTTCCTTCCTCTGACAATTGTTGCTTCTTCTTGTTCTTAGTTGTTGTTTTTTATTTTTTCTCTTCCTCTAAGTTTCTGTGTGTGTGTGTGTGTGTGTGTGTGTGTGTGTGTGTGTGCGAGATTCTATATGTTGTTTTTGCCTTGCTCAATTTTTGATATAGATTCGTAGCAACATGTTGTCTACTCTCTCGTCATATGGAGATAAGGTTTCGAAGGAAATGGATTCCAAGAGACTCAAAGAATTAGTTGTAATGATAATCCCGATACGTAGTACTTCATCATGTATTGCATAGGAAAATCTGAATTTGTGGGATAAGCCTAAACCCACTTTGAAATATAAAATTGATTTTTACAAAAATCAGAATGCATGGGATAAGCCTAAACCCACTTTGAAATACAAAATTTTAGTGCACACTATACTGCCCAAAGTTAAGAGATTCTCGAAATATGTGAAAAGATGCAGGGAGTAGAGAGCTTGAACTCTTGCAAGC
Organism: Cibotium barometz; assembly: GCF_041138505.1. Lineage (NCBI taxonomy): Eukaryota > Viridiplantae > Streptophyta > Polypodiopsida > Cyatheales > Cibotiaceae > Cibotium > Cibotium barometz. Next base: position 101,979 of record NW_028229430.1, on the reverse strand, counting down.
ACACACACTCACACAAACCCTAGAAGAGAACACCTAAGACGAGAGGCTGAAAATTGTTTTTCTTCTTCTTCTCAACAAAAGGGTTCTACCAAAAGATAAGAGAAATACAACATAACTACTAAAGTACTATGTACATACGGTCCATAATGTGAACACGCAAAGTGAGTGAGCTGGTAAGATAAGTATGCCAAAACTCATTGGTGGACTAGTAGCTGGTGTAGAATAACTAGCGAAGATCTATCATGTGAGCATCCTACCAAACATGCCAGTGATGTAAGTGGTGGAAACGGTCACCCAGGTATATTATAAGTGTCAACTCGTGTTGAGCTTGACATCTCAACACTCCCCCTCAAGCTCAACTCCATCTCTAGGAATCCAAGCATACTTTAGAATCTGCGAAGCTTCTTTGCTCCCACGGCTTTTGTGAAAATGTCAGCTACCTGCTCCTCTATGCTAACATACATGAGATCAATGTCTCCTGCTAAGACCCTCTCTCTGATGAAGTGTTAGTGGACCTCTATATGTTTGGTCCGCGCATGACAAATCAAGTTCCTCACCAACTGTACATTACACAATAGATGACAACTTGTCTGTCAACCTGCAGCCCCAAATCACGTAGCTTGCGCAACCAAGCTACCTCACCTGCTGCCATTGTAGCACCCCTATACTCTACCTCTATACTTGACAAGGCAACTGTTGGGCTGCTTCTTGCTTCTCCATGTCATGTCACAGCACCATTCCCAAAAGAGAATATAAGTCCATTGGTAGATCTCCTATCTGCTTCTCCTATCTACTGTGATACTGCTAGCCCAATCTGATTGGTGTATCCAAACACCTACAACTATGTACCAGCCTCATAAAAGAGACCATAGTCTACTGCAGACTTCACGTAGTGCAATGTACACCTCACACCATCCAAGTGTGGCTTTTGAGGAACCTGCATAAATTGACTCTACGATCCAACTGTATAGTTCAAATCCGGTCTAGTGATCATCATGTAAATCAAGCTACCCACTATCTTCCTGTACATAGTGGGGTTCTCCAATGAAAGATCCCTGCCCCCTCTTCTCACCTTTTCACAGGTTCTTTCACAATTACATCTTCTCTTTTACAGCCTCTAACCAAGGGCTTGTTCCCACACACACCCTATTCACTTGTATTTTCAACACCTCCCCTCAAGTGAATACTCCTAGTACACCTAGACCCTATACCAAGTTTGCCTCCCCTTTACTTGATAGTCCGCGACCAGTGTCTACTCCTCCCCTCAAGTTATCTCAGCACACCTGGACCCTGTATCAAGTTTCTTTCTTACTTGACAGTCCGCGACTAGTGCCTCAAGTCCCTAAACTCCATAGTCCTTGACACACTCTCTCTCTATGTGTCCAAGGCTACTATAAGTGCCCGCGACCTTGACTAAAGTGCTCATACATACATCTACCACGTGGCCTACATCATCGATGGCTCAGAGGTGGTTTTACTTTATTGGGGCAGGTTACATTGGGTTGTGGGGTCTCTCTCTCTCTCTCTCTCGCTCTCTCTCTCTCAGAGATTTTCACATGGCTCCTCAATCTTTGGAGCCTCACATCTTCTCTTGTCTTCAGTCTTCTTCTCGTGGCACCATCTCTCCACGCGTCTGTCTCTTCTTTCAGTCTTCTTGGGGCAGCTTCTCTTCTTGTGGCAGCTTCTCTTCTCGTGTCCATGTCTTCCTTCAGATCTTCTTCTCGGTGTGGATCCTCTTCTTGGGAAGAGATATTCTTCTTCTTCCATGGCTGGGGCCATGAGCTCGTCCGTCAGGTCATTTTGCTCCATGTGAGCAACATGTTTCAATGTTTTGCTGACAGTTGCTTGGATGTAAACTCTATAAATTGAGGCATTGGCTTAGTGAGAATTTGCTGGTTTTTTATTATCCATGCCTACATTAAGCTATCAATTAATTGCTAACTAATCAGTTCTAAATATCGTCTAATCTCTTTTCTAATGATGTTGATTCTAGCATTTGATCCACCATAACTCATCACATTGCTGCAAATTTAACATGGTATCAGAGCAGCCTAGCCTAGAATCCATCAATTTATGAGCCTATTATCTTGTTAATTACTTGGCTATTTAGGATTAGTAGATAATTAAGATTTTTTAACCTCTTTTCAACTAGCTCTCTGCACCCCCAGCCAGTGGAGGGGCTTGATCTCCCTCCAGGAGAAACATTAGGGCAAAAGCTTTTAGCCAAGCATAGCTACAGCAAACCGTAGTCAATCACGGGCCTTGGAATTTTAAAGTAAATACCATCATGTCTAGGCCTCAAGAAAGTCAGGGATTCCATACAATTGCGGTACTTCCATTTGAAGACCTAATTACCTATTTATGAATCTTCATTCTGAATATCAATTTGTATGAATTTCATCACACAATTACAACCTTTTACTGCTACCTCATAAATTTTTGACATTTCTGGTTTCTCGGTTGATTCACTTTAGCCAATTGACTCTGATACTAGCAGCAGCTGAAGGATCCTTGTCCCCTCCGCGAAACGAATTCTGGGGTGCTAGCAGCAGCAGCGGAAGTAGCACTTCTTGCGCGGGGCAAGGTCCCTCACTCGGGGCCTCGCCCACGTATATCCGAACAAGAGACTAATCCCTCGATTCTTCCAAAACCAAAACCGGAAAAACTTCCCTCTCCCGGAAAGCACGGGCGATTCCTCCGTGATATTTTTACTCTAACGTAGTCAAGAGCCTTAACTAATTGAACTGATCTCACCAAACCCCTAAGTCCCATAGTCAGATCAAGGAAAAGACTTGCACTTGGATCAAAGAGACCAACACTTTTTTTCTCATTGAGAGGCACAGCCATTAATTCTTTTCCATAGAATATTTTTTATCCGAGATTTACTTCATCTATCGTACCATAACAGAATTGAGTCTCATTTTAGGGATCCATCACTCTAGCCTAACCCCATCCAGTCCCGTGGGTTAGCCAACCGCCCACCAACCACTGTAGTGATGGGATCCATTTAAGAATTTAGTTAGGTTGTCCCGGGTACTAGGGAAAAGAGTTCCTAGGCCCCCTAGCTAGATATTCATGCAAACTTAAAACTAGTCACACCACTTACACAAATTGCCTTTTTCATAGATTCAGCTGTCTTTAAAACAATCTTTTAATGAAACTATAGTATCACTGATCATATTCCTCCAAAATATCTGGTTAAATCCTAATTTTTAATTTTTCCTTCATCGATGTACCTATGGCACCATTGGCAACCAGAACGCTCACCACCTATCCACTCAGGGGTCTTTTTGATAGTTTCTAGCTCATAGTACCCGGCAATATACTCACTTATAAAAATCAAAATGGAATCTCTATTGAAGATCAGCAAGATCAACCAACAGATCCATATAAAAGAGCCATGGACTCATTTGTTGAGGACCAGCAAGGTCAATCAACCAGATCCATGCCCGAATTTAGAAAACAACTCTTACTCCTTGATCCAATATCTTTCACGATGTATGTGTGGGTATCTTGGTGACCCAGAGCCCGAGCACCATATGGTCAGCACCCTCTAGGATCCTTCGCAGGTCACTTAGCGCTTCACTCATAGGCCGCTTCCTTAGTCCCTCATCCACCGTACCGGAAGCTCACCATTTAAATCAAACCGAGACTGCTGGTCAAGACCTCGACCAACCTTGCTACGCGAGACGTCCTCCGTTGACTCTCTGTCAGCTGTTGTAAATTTAGCAGAGCAGATAGGTCTCCACGACCTCATTCACAAGACGGTCAAAATGCTTCCCCAGCATTATTGACATAAAACAGTCATTTAAAAAAAATAAGTCATAAATACAGTTTCTATAACGAACTCTCGTCTTTCCACATTATTCCACATTACTTAATCCACAACCAATTCATATGTATTCCCATTCTCATCCAATCACATCATTTTCCATCTCATCACATCTTTCCTCATTTATCCTCATCACATCTCATCCACCCGCATTTACCCATATTCACATCCCATCACACCTCATCCATTCACATCACATCTCATTCATTCACATCTATCCTGTTTCACATCACATCACATATCATCCATTCACATCCCATATCATTCATTTACATCCCGATTCACATGACATCACATCTCATTCATTCACATCCCGTTTCACATCACATTACATCTCATCCATTTATTCACATCTACCTGATTCACATGTCATCACATCTCATTCATTCATATCCCGATTCACATTACATCACATCTCATTTATTCACATCTACCTGATTCACATGTCATCACATCTCATTCATTCATATCCCGATCCACATCACATTACATCTCATCCATTCATTCACATCTATCTGATTCACATCACATCTATTCACATCACATCCCATCCATCCCATCCATCCATTCATTCACATCTATTTGATTCACATCTATCTGATTCACATGTCATCACATCTCATTCATTCACATCCTGATTCACATCACATTACATCTCATCCATTCATTCACATGTCATCACATCTCATTCATTCACATCCTGATTCACATTACATTACATCTCATCCATTCATTCACATCTATCTGATTCACATCACATCTATTCACATCACATCCCATCCATCCATTCATTCATATCTATTTGATTTACATGACATCTCATCTATTCACATCACATCTCATCACATCTATTCACATCATATCTCATCACATCTATTCACATCACATCCCATCCATCCATTCATTCACATCCCATCCATCCATTCATTCACATCTATCTGATTCACATGTCATCACATCTATTCACTCAGGGACCGCTTCTGTCGGCCCCCCTCGCCCATCGTACGGGAAGCGCACCATTTTTCAACCATACCGAGGCTGGTCAAGACCCTGGGCAGGCGTCGCTGCATGAGCCGTCCTTTGAACACTCCGCGCCGCAGCTGATTGCAACCGAACTTCCCTTAGAAAAACATATACCAAATGCTCCCTCTAGCATTCTGGTGTAAAACTGCCCTTTAAGAAAACAGGGTTTCTATGCAAGTTTTTAGTTTAATTTTCTTTTGAATACAAGGAGTATTTCTTGAATCGATATTCCCAAAACTTCTTGATGATCGGAATTCTGAATTTTCATACCACAATTCCTCGAATTCTATAACCTTGATCCACATATCAATTCGAAGGGTCTCAAATTGTTTCAGATTTGGCGAGAGTTTTGAGTGTATTTTTCTAAACTGGTCACACCTTCTTTCCTCGAAACTGACGAAAGAGTTTGGTCTTGGTCATAGTCTGATTCAAGGTTCGAGTCGGATAAGATTTTTTCTGAACTATCTTTCTCGAAAAAGTTTGATAATTCAGTTTTACTATTTTACTGAATTTCTTTCTTTGAATATTCACTTAACTGATTTTCAAATTAGTTAAGTGAATTTCTTTCTTTGAATATTCACTTAACTGATTTCCAAATTAGTTACGAATTCCAATGAGGAATAAATTAATCATTTATCTGAATATTTTGATCTCGATAGATTTCTTGAATTTTCTTTTTACAATCTGTGTGAATATAAAAAGATAGAAATTTCTCTCTTAGAGTATTTAATTATTCATTTATTAAATACTCATAGAATTTAAGAGAATTCTAATTTTGATATACAAATTCTTTATGCATCTACTTATGCATAAAAATCAACTACAATGGGAATAACACTTTTATTTAAAAAAATCCTTTTACGTATCTATTTATGCATAAAATCAACTTTAATAGGAATAACACTTTTAAAATAAAAAGAATTTCTTTATGCATAAAAATTAATTTTTATAAGAATAACGCTTTTATAATATTAAAAATTCCTTTATGCATCTTTCTATGCATAAAAATCAAATTTATTAAGAATAACACTTTTATTATAAAAAGAATTTCTTTATGCATCTATATATGCATAAAAATCAATTTTTCTGAGAACAATGCTTTTATAATAATAAAAAATTCCTTTGTGCATCTTTCTATGCACAAAAATTAAATTTAATAATAATAACACTTTTATTTTAAAAAAATTCTTTATGCATCTATCTATGTATAAAAATTATTTTTTTAAGAATAATGCTTTTATAATTAAAAAAATATTAAAATCAAATTTAAAAAGAATAACACTTTTGTAATAAAAAAATTCCTTTATGCATCTTTCTATGCATAGATTCAAATTTAATAAGAATAACACTTTTATAATTAAAAAAATCCTTTATGCATCTTTCTATGCATAAAAATCAAATTTAATAAGAATAACATTTTTGTAATAAAATAATTTCTTTATGCATCTTTCTATGCATAGAAATCAAATCTAATAAGAATAACACTTTTATAACAAAAACATTTCTTTATGCATCTTTCTATGCATAAAAATAAAATTTAATAAGAATAACACTTTTATAATTTAAAAAATCCTTTATGCATCTTTGTATGCATAGAAATCAAATTCAATAAGAATAACACTTTTATTAAAAAATTCCATTATGCATCTTTCTATACATATAGAAATCAAATTTAATAAGAATAATACTTTTACAAAAAAAAAATCCATTATGCATCTTTCTATACATAGAATTCAAATTTAATAAGAATAACACTTTTGTAATTAAAAAATTCCTTTATGCATCTTTCTATGCATAGAAATCAAATTTAATAATTAATATCATTGATATCCATGCATATTCATAGGTGAATATGTACATGGAGTAGTTAGAATATTTCTTTAAGATGCAAAAATGGTGGGAATTACTCTTTTGGAATAACATAAAAACAAACTTTCTTTTTCACAAAATTATGGAAATTTTTGCCATAACCTCCTTTGTATGGCTGACCAGTTCTCATTTTTATCTTTCTCCACTTAACTTAATTAACCCAATTTAGAATTATAGAACTCTAATCTACACAATTTTCTAAATTCAAGAGAGTAAACAATAAGAAGAGTTTAATCAATCACTTAGTTAATTTTTCTAGGATTAAGAAAGGTTAAAATGTAAAGAAGAGAAGGGGGTGGCCTTTTCATCAAAGGCATAGCATTTAAATTTAATTCAATCATTTGCAAAACATAAAAATCAAGAAAACCTTAATGGCTGGGAATTTTGCAACACTCTTAAGTCGATGCTTTTCAATTCTCAAAAGAATATAATCTCCAATTTTAAAAGATATCTCTTTACATTTACGGTTTGCTTTCTTAACATATTGTTCTTAAGCATGAGCAATAGAATGTTTTACATCATTCAAAATGCAACTAAAATCAATAGTGAATTGATCAATAGCTTCAATTTTATGGGAAAGTCTAGTTGTTGGAATAGGTAAAGGTTTTCCATACACAATTTTGAAAGGTGCTGCTCGAGGGTAATAGCCGAATGAGGAGTGTTATTGCTATAAGAAAACTAGAGAAGATGAATGTACTTATCCCATGAATTAGGTTGTTGGTTGGGCAACATAGGATCTGAGTAGATCCAAGATAGTACTATTAGTAACCTCAATTTTTCCATTCGTTCTCAGATGGAAAGTTGTGAAAAAACCTACTTTAGTGCCTAAGTTAGAGAAAAGAGTGATCCAAAAGTTACTACAAAATCTTGAGTCTCGTACACATGGTAGGTGTGGTTGTTGCTGGTCAGGGTCAAAGGTGGCACACATTTGTCCTTTCCACCTTAGGGATGCCTTTTCAAAGTGTGTCTTCGTAAAAGTTTTTAGGGCATCCATGATACCCACCCTGGAGTCATGTGTCACTATCTCGTGCATGTCTACTATGGTAGGTGAGTTCTCCTCTAGCTTTGCAATATAGAGCTGTAGCGTGTACACATGGTGATGTATGTCAAAAACAATTACTTTTGGCAATATATGGTGTACAAAGATTTGTTTGATAAACATAATCAAGGCTTGCAGATGAGAAGTCAAAGTTTTCTTACAAGAGGTAAGAAATATGCTTGCTTACTTAAATGGTCAACTATAGTCCAAATCATATCATTATGACTCGATATAGAAGGTAAACATGTAATGAAGTCCATAGATATATGTTCCCAAGTATCATTAGGGATTGATAGAGGAGTAAGAAGTCCTTCAGTCTTACATTTGTAGCTTTTAATTTTCTAACAAAGAGAACATTCAGCCCACAATTTTTTCTACATCTTGTTTAAGATAAGGCCAAAATAATTCCCTAGAGTTTAATCCAAACTTCAATAAAATTTAGGTCCATATCATAGGATTCTCTCATAGGACTCAATGATTCACTTTAAATAACAAAAATGTTGTAAACACTAGGATGTCTACTTAAAGCATCTGCCACAACATTTTCTTTGCCTGGTTGAAAACTCTAGATAAATGAAGCCCATTTGATATGTGGATTAGAGATTAATGGCTAGTTGGGTCAACAAATGACAAATGCTTTATTGGCATGTCTTGATTAAGAATTCAAATCCCATTAAATAATGTTTCCAAAGTCTTCAAGCATGCACAACAGTAGCTAATTCTTTGTCATATGTACTATAATTTCTTTATGCTGGTTTGAACTTACGACTTTCATAAGCAATGGGATGTTCATCTTGCATAAGAACAACACCAAAGCCTTGTCCACTTGTATTAGTAACTACAACAAAGAATGGTCGTTGAAAATATGGTAGCGTAAGAACTGGTGCATGGGTCGATGTTTTCTTAAGTTCAGGAATGATCTTGTCTATTAGTCCAATCAAAATATCTAGCTTTTTTAAGAAGTTCAAGGATGTGCAATATATAAAAAATTTCTAACGAACTTCCTATAGTAACTACATAATACAAGGAAAGATCAGAGTTCGTGAATATCACGTGATCTAGGCCAATTAGCGATGCTTTTGATATTTTGGGGTCTACTCGAATACCAACAGCCAATGTCCTGGATATTCAATTTCTTCTTGATGAGACAAAATTTTATCTTTTCAAAATTGAAATAAAGCTGATTCTCATGAGAACACTTTTTCTAAATGTTATTCTTTCTCTTGACGATTCTTATTGAAAACTAAGATATCATTGAAAAATACTACAAGAAAATTTTGATATTTCAAGAATATTCTATTCATCATTCTATTGAAAGTAGCTGGAGCATTAGTCAAACTGAATGGGTTAACTAAAAATTTATAATGATCAGCTTAGGTTCTAAAGGCAGTCTTGAAGATATCTCCTTGATCGATTCGAATCTAGTGATAACTGGACTTTAGGTCAATCTTGCTAAAGACTTGGGCTCCCTTAAGTTTATTTAGTAAGTCATCCACTCGAGGTATCAGATATCGATTCTTGATATTAATCTTATTAAGTGCACGATAATTGATACATAATCGATATGTTCCATTCTTCTTTTTAACGAGAAGAACTGGAGCACCAAATGGAGAACTATTGGGTCTAATCAATTCTTTCTCTAATAGTTCTTCAACTTGTATTTGGATCTCTTTTTTCTTAAGCATGTTGATGTAATAAGGAGCTTTACATGGCAGTGAGCTACCAAGAATTATCTCAATTCTATGGTCTTCTAGACGAAGCCAGGAGGTAAATTATCCATTAAGCGGTTAGAGAGCTTAGAGATGAAAGGGTCATGAGACACATTTGATTTGGAGTCATCCTAAGCAATAAGTTGGTTAACAAAAATATAAAATGACCTCCTTTTTCCATATAGCTTTTTTTGCTTGGATATGAGTCAAAAATGGTCCTAAGTCACCCTTGGTCTGACATTGGAGACAAATTTCTTTGTCATCTTTTATCAACCACCACATGGTATGAGTTTCATAGTCAATCTGGGGATTATTCTCATGTCTCCATGGCATACCGTTAAGATGACATCCACACCTTGCAAAGGAGCAATGAGGAATGTTCTCTTTTTTTTAGTAAACCCATTTCTAATTCTAAATCCTTAACCTCTTTTGTGCAGTTGTACTTAGGACCTTGAAATGCAACTTTTACTTTGTAACTAGAGAATGATGTATCTAGGTTAAGTTCTTTCAATGATTTTTCAAAAATGAAATCATGTGAACTACCATCATCATGCCATACAGGAATTGATTTTCCTTTTATTTTACCTTGGATTTTTAATAAAACATGAATTGAAAACTTACCTTCATCCAAATAATCAAGATTAGAGTTACCCTCTTGCTTGAAAGAATCATCGTCATCTTCTTCAATAATGTTGAGTGTGGAATTCTTCTTCTTAGGACAATCTTACGCGATGTGTCCTTCCTTGTGACATTTGTAACATTTGAAGACTTGATTCTTTGGTTGACCATTCAAGGGTTTATTGTTGTTGTCCTTTTGAGCATCTCCTTTAATCACATCTTTACCCTTGTGCATCTTGGATTTATCAAAAGTACTAGAAGGGGAAAGAAGGTTTAGTAGACTTTGTAAAAGACTTCTCCTACATCCTAAAATCTCTAGAAGTAGATGTTTTATGTTCAAAATTTAAAGCAATATCCATAGCAGAACTAAGATCATACAAATGAAACATATTAACATCCGCCCTAATGGTAGGTTTAAGTCTAGCAGTGACTTTTCTTCGTTGCTCTTTTTCCTTGACTTTGTCAATTACTTGAACCTGTAAAAGAATGTCCTAAAATTTATCGATGTAGACTTGGACATTTTCTTTCTCAATCTGGTGTAGAGTTTTCCATCGTTGACGTGCTTTAGCCTTGTACTGAGATGGTAGAAAATGCTTCTTTAAGAGTTTCTGGAACTCTTTCCATGTTGAAGATCTATGTTCACCCTGTTTGATCACATTCCACCATAAAGAAGCACTTTTAATCAAGTGATTCAAGAACATTTAATTTTATCCTTTTCTAAGAACTTTTCACAAGAGAAATAATCATATAGTTGTCTAATCCATGCAATAAGAACTCGTGCATCCTTCTTACCATCATACTTTTGGAAGGTGAACACCTTTCGACTGATTCTTGAGTCTTTCTGGGAATTCTAAGCATGCAAGGTAGCTTTAGCAGTGCGTCTAACATGATCACTTTTCTCCTCTCGTCAATGTCTGAAGAGTTACGTTTGCGTTTAGAATGCTTCACTTGACGCTCTCTAGTTTGCGTCAGAGTTCTCGTTCACTGGCAATTTGCTCTTGAAATGCTAAGATTTGCTCTTGCATAGTGGGTGGTGCAGGTAAAGTGATAAATAGATAAATATAATGTAATTTAATAATACAAATAATTAGATGAAGATGGAAGACTTAGCTCTTGAATCATTGAATTCGTCGTCCAATGGTTGGCCTTGATTCCATTCTCCAAAAATTTACCACAAGCCGATACTTCTTTGATGCTCTTTGATATCGCAAAATTTTATTGCATGAGGCTTTTGATTTTTGAAAAAATAAAAGAGAGCCTTTCAAAAAAAATTATACAAATTTCTTGCAATCTGAAAATCTGAAAAATCTGAAATGTTGAATTTTTTTTAAATTTGAGTTGTTTTTTCTTTGAAACCTTTGAAAGCAAACTTTGTAAGCTATGGTTTTTATAAGCTTTTGTTTCAATTAAGCTTTAAAATCTTTAAAGCTTATAATATTAAGCTTGTAAGTAAAGCTTAAGAAGCCCTTAAAACCCCTAGTGCCGCCATCAATTGGAGAGAAAAGAGAGAGAGATAGAGGGGGAAATTTTTAAGCTTTAATATTAAGCTTGTGTAAAAGTTGTAAAGCTTTTATCTCAAATCTTATACTATTAAGCTTTTAACAAAGCTTATAAGATTTTGAAATAAAAAAGTAAATAGTGTCCTCTCTTTGAATTCGTCACCAGCTGCGCACAGTGGAGAAGAAAGAGAGAGAGAGAGAGAGAGAAATTTTTTGGACTCTCTTGTGCTTCCCGCTACTATGGAGAGAAACGTCATGGAGAGAATTGTTACCATATTATAGTAGTGATGTGTGTGAACACACTTAGGACCGCCGGGGCACTTTTTCCCTCACTAGGAGGTTTTTTCCCCCGTGCATTGTATATACGCCCATTATCTTCTAGGGCTTGTTATCTTTCATTTTTGGCACTCATAATACACTACTGTGTTGTGCTCAAGCTTCCTCATCTTCTTGAAGTTGTGTGTGCATTCCTGCAACCCTAATTCCAACAATTGGTATCAGAGCAGGCTTCCTCCTCCCGGGCAGCATCACCAGCACCTGCCGCTTCATCTCCTCCGATTGCGACGAGGTTTCACGAGCGTCTGCAGGTTAGTATATGCCGTGGGTAAGCCCGTAGGGCTTGTTCGTTTCAGAATTTTGATCTGAAGTCATTTCGCCCTCCGTTTTTGCATTCCAAGTACTGCGCAGGCAAAATCGTCCTACTGTGCAGATTTTCTGTCAAGATTAAAATCTGCAGGACAGGTGCCCATTCGTCTGTTTTGGGCTGTGCTACATAGCACAGGTCGATTTTATACAGGTTTACCTCTTACAGACAGCATTTACATCTAGTAGTACAGTCATTGGCCATGGCTGACAACAATGATGTATTCCGCATGTTGGCTGCTGAGGATAAGTTGGATGGCACCAACTATCCATTGTGGGCATATATGATGCGACATGTATTGGTAGCAAAGGGGTTATGGAACATTGTGCAGGGTATTGATGCACGTCCTATTGTGGCTGGGAATGCTGCAAACACATCAGAAACAGGTACTGTTGATGATGGTGCAGGCACAAGTGCTGTAGCAGCTGTTCGAGAACCACCACTTTCAGCAGAGCAGATTCGTTGGGATGGTAGAGATGCGCAGGCTCATGCCTTGATTGCGCTGTCTGTCAAACGTACCATTATCCCACATATTCGCTCCTGCAGGACTTCTAAGGATGCTTGGGATGTACTTGCCACATTGTATCAGGCAAGAAATGAGGCTCGTGTTGCTTACCTCCGAAAATAGTTGGAGAGTGAGCATATGAACGAAGGTGATTCTATGGATAGCTTTTTGACAAAGATCAAGGATTTCAAAGAGCAGCTCATTTCTGCAGATGAAATCCTGTCAGACAGTTCACTTGTGCAGACTGTTTTGAATGGTCTACCAGATTCTTATCAGGGTTTTGCTTCCACTCTTCGCTTGATGATGAAAGGCAATCCCAATGCCTTATCATTTGAGGAGTTAGTTTCTGTTTTGCTGCAAGAAGACCAGTCAAGGCAAAACAGGAATATTATGCGTGTCGCAGATCAAGCTTTCGTTGCTAGTCAGAGAAGCGGGAAAGGTAAAGCTGGCTTTTCTTCTAGTAAGCAGAAATCTGCAAATGCTGCGCAACCAAAGAAGGAAGACAAAGATGAGAAGAAGGGTGACAAACAGAAGACATTTTGCAAGTACTGTAAGGGAAATGATCATGTCATCAAAGCGTGTCCTAAGCTGGCTGCGAAAGAGGCTAAAAAGAAAGAGGCTGGTATGGCTGTTGCAGATGCCTCTCCTTCTAACAATGAATCTGCTAATGTTGTTCAAGATACAGAATGGGCATTCAATGCGCAGTGCAGTTATGACCCATCTTTGCATGACACATGTATGTCTGCAGTAGATTCAGATGTATGGTACTTTGACAGTGGTGCCACTAAGCATATCACCTCGCAGCGCAGTTTATTCACTTTCCTTGAGTCTGCTCCCACAGGGAATACTGTCACTTGTGCCAATAACTCCTCTTATCCCGTTAAAGGAGTTGGACAGATTGTGCTGAATGTTGCAAATTGCAACACCTTTACACTTTTTGATGCATTGTATGTGCCAGGGATCAAAAAGAATCTGCTGTCAGTCTCCGCATTTGCCAAAACAGGTTTGGTTGTAAAATTTGTGGATGACAGATGTACTGTTCATGATCTCTCTTGTGGTGACATCATTGTAGCATCTGGTTCACTATGTCGAGGGCTGTATAAGCTCAATATGGATGGCAAATGTGTAGAGGATTCAGCATGTGCTATTATGGATACGCAGGCTATTTCAAATGCAAAACTGTGGCATGCACGTTTTGGTCATCTGAATTTTGCAAGTTTGCTGCGCCTGCAGAAATCTGAAATGGTGTCTTCTTTGCCTAAGCTTGAGGCACCTGTCAAGCATGTTTGTGAGGGCTGCATATTGGGTAAAATGCAGCGTGCTTCCTTTCCCAAAGATGGATCAGTGAGAGCTGAACGCAGATTGCAGCTTGTTCACAGTGATGTTTGTGGTCCCATGCAAACTCCATCATTTGGAAACTACCTTTACTTCGTGACTTTCATTGATGATTTTACCAGGCATGCATGGGTATATCCTTTGAAGGCAAAGTCCGAAGTGTTTTTGTGCTTCAAACAGTTTTTGGTTATGGCTGAAAATGTGTCAGAAAGTAAGATGGGCACCCTCCGTTCAGATCGAGGGGGGGAGTATATGTCTTCAGAATTTAATGCATTTCTGGCTGAGCGTGGGATAAAACACCAATGTACAGTGCCGTATACACCACAGCAAAATGGTGTGGCTGAGAGAAAAAACAGGTCTCTCATGGAAATGGCAAGATGTATGGTTAAGAGTCAAAGTCTACCACATGGTTTTTGGCTTGAGGCTGTCATGTGTGCCACTTATGTACTAAACAGGTGTCCCACCAAAGCATTATAGGTTGTCACTCCATATGAGGCTTGGCATAGCCGCAAGCCATCTGTTGGCCATTTACGTGTTTTTGGTTGCCTGGCATATGCATTAGTGCCTGTGCAACATCGCAGAAAATTGGATGACAAAGCTGTCAAATGTATTTTTGTTGGATATAGTGCTGAGAGCAAAGGCTATCGTTTGTATCATCCACAGACAAAGCGCATTTTGGTTAGCCGTGATGTTGTATTTGTGGAAGATGCAGTTCAGCCCTTGGTTTCATGTACTAAGGAGACAGATATCAGCTCACGTGATGTCTATGATACATTGTTGCCTCTTTTCAGTGGTGCACAGTCAAGTGCAATACCTCATGAGGCAGTTTTTCAGCCTATGCAGGTTTTAAATGATGGCACAGATCAGCCTATATCTGATGCAGATGTGCATGATGCACTTGAGGATGAGAGACAAGAGATTGAGGGCTCTAGGAATATGCCTAGATGGCTGGTGCAGACTTTGCGTGACAGCAAGTTGGATGCCCCTTTGTCTAGTCGCACTCGTTCTGGCTCTCATGGTGCCTCTTATGCGTCAGATTGTTATGCATTGGCTGTTTCTAGTATGTGCGATGAAAGTGAGCCTGTTTCATTTGATGAGGCACAAAGTTCAGAAAATTGGATGGCTGCTATGCAAGCAGAATACGATGCTATTATGAAGAATAGTACATGGTCTTTATGTGACTTGCCCCCTGGCAAGAAGGCCATTGGCACTAAGTGGGTATACAAATTGAAGCGTAAGCCTGATGGCACAGTGGATCGCCATAAGGCTAGGCTTGTTGCAAAAGGTTATGCTCAAGAGAAGGGCATTGATTTTGATGAGACTTTTGCTCCCACATGTCGTATGACCACTGTTCGTAGCATCTCTGCATTAGCAGCTCATAATGGTTGGAATGTACATCAGCTGGACATAAAGACTGCGTTCTTAAATGGAGATTTGCATGAGGAGGTGTATGTATCGCAGCCTCGTGGTTTTGTTCAAAGAGGGCAGGAAAACAAAGTGTGCAGGTTAAAAAAGGCTTTATATGGTTTAAAGCAAGCTCCACGAGCTTGGTATGAAAAAATACATGCATATTTGACTGCACATGGGTTTCAGAATAGTCCAACAGAAAGCACTTTGTATGTTAAACGTGAATGCCTCTTTTGAGATGTCAGATTTGGGGCATTTGCATCATTATTTGGGGATACAATTTAAGCAGTGTGATGGAGGTATTGCTTTGTGTCAGACAAAGTATATTGAAACATTGTTGCGGAGATTTGGCCTTGAAGACTGCAAGCCTATTGCTACTCCAATGGAGACAGGTTTGAAGTTGAGTCTTCATGATGCTGGAGATCACTTTGATGTCACACTCTATCAGACAGCTGTTGGTTGCCTCATTTATGTATGCATTACGAGGCCAGACATTCAGTTTGCAGTCTCACAGGTGAGCAGATTTATGCATAGCCCAGGCATTAAGCATTGGCAGGCCGTGAAGCGTATCTTTCGCTATTTGAGTGGTACTCGGCATCTTGGGTTGTTTTATCCCAAGGGGGGATCATTGCCGCCAGATTTACATGCTTTTTCAGATTCTGACTGGGCTGGTTGTTATGACACACGCGTGTCCACGAGTGGTTTTTGCTTCATGCTTGGAAGCTCATGCATATCATGGTTGAGCAAGAAGCAGCCTACTGTGGCCACTTCTAGTTGTGAAGCTGAGTACAGGGCAGCTTTCACAGCTACGGTTGAGTGTGTGTGGCTCAGACGCCTTATGGCTGATTTGGGTGTTGGGCAGCCATCTGCCACCACCATCTTCACTGACAGTCAGAGCGCATTGGCAGTTGCGCGGAACCCAGTGTTCCATGCTCGTACGAAGCACATTGAGGTGCACTACCATTATGTCAGGGAGAGACTCTCTGCAGGAGAGATCAGTTTGGCTTATGTGCCAACACAGGATAACCTTGCAGACCTTTTCACAAAGGCTCTGCCTCGTGAGAAGTTCGAAGCTTTTCGCAAAGCTTTGGGCTTACTCCCTTTTGTGGATTCGTCCACATAGCTAGACACTTCCCTATACATGAGTGCTAGCTCTTGTTCACCGCATCACTCCAGGGGGGATTTGTTACCATATTATAGTAGTGATGTGTGTGAACACACTTAGGACCACCGGGGCACTTTTTCCCTCACTAGGAGGTTTTTTCCCCCGTGCATTGTATATACGCCCATTATCTTCTAGGGCTTGTTATCTTTCATTTTTGGCACTCATAATACACTACTGTGTTGTGCTCAAGCTTCCTCATCTTCTTGAAGTTGTGTGTGCATTCCTGCAACCCTAATTCCAACAAGAATAAAATAGAATTTTAATTAATTAAGATTAAATTTCTAAAAATTTAGCTTGCAAGGGTATCCTCATAAATTGATTTGTAGAGACACAAGAACCCTCCATTATAGATTTTTCTCTCCATCAGTGGTTTAGCAATTGAATTGTGGAACTCAAACCTCCTTGAGAAGCTCATTAGATCCATACGGTTGGATCATTGAGAGGGTTTAGATTGGGGAAAACCACTTTTGAAGAAGAAGATGGTTTTATGGTTTTCTATAGAGTGGTTTGCCGCCCCCTTTTATCCTTTGGTCT
This sequence comes from Cibotium barometz, assembly GCF_041138505.1. Taxonomy (NCBI): domain Eukaryota; kingdom Viridiplantae; phylum Streptophyta; class Polypodiopsida; order Cyatheales; family Cibotiaceae; genus Cibotium; species Cibotium barometz. The sequence goes on along the minus strand of NW_028229430.1, from coordinate 84,801 downwards.
TTGCCCCTTGGATAATAGAGTGCAACTCTTCAAAAACCTTTGAATCGAGCTTTTAAGCTTTCAATTATTGCCTCCATCTTCCTACATCCTTGCTCTCATACCACTACCACTGCCACGGATCTAAATTTTTAGGAAAATGGAATTAAAAGAAACTTGCAAGAATTTGATTAAACCAAATAACTCATCAAATACCACATGTTCAACATATGCAATATTTGAGTGAAAAATAAATAATACTTAGCACGACTCCAAGATTGGGTGCAATCATCCCACCTCATGTGTGCAGCCTCCCTCCCACACATGAGTATTTACAATATACTTTATTCCAAAGTAGGCCATAGCCTCCAAAAATACAAAAAGGTGCTTTTCTTGCACGACACTCTCTTATGCTCAAAATGTATAAACATGGCTACTCCTAATAATAGGGGTCGTACAAGCATGTCTGCTCCTCATAATGGGGTTTGTATAAACATGAACTAGTAGTTAGTGTGCTACTTGGACAATACAATATGAGGATGGAGCAAATGATATCCAACAAAGGTTGATATAAGTAAATCTCCTTCTTTCATTAAAATTTTGACTTGCCTTTTGCAATGATATTTTCATGAAGAAATTCTAAGGTTGAACATGTTGGGATACACTTGAGGGATATTGCAAAGTGGTTGGTGAATGGAGCCAAGAACCTTGCTAGAACATATACCATCACTTGGAAAGAGATAAAAGCATGTGCTATGAGAAACTCTTGCTCTTTAACTTTGAGAAGAATGTAGGCAAAGAGTGGGAAATTTGATTACCTCCTACATTGCCAAGTTCTAGAAGGTGCTTCTCAAGGTTTCACCTTTCATGGATGCATATCACTAATGAAGAGAAAAGAAGTGAATTTATGTTAGAATTTCATCCAATCATGCATCAACTATTGGAAGTTTATCTAAATCAAACCTTGCAAGATCTCATTAACTCAATTACTACTGTAAAGAACTTGCACATGAAAGTGAGGCAAGGTAAATCATGCTTGAAATGTGCCTAAATACAAGCTCAATTTTGGTCATAACTAGCAAAATTCTAGCTAGCCACAAAAAGGAAGCCGAAGAATCAAAATTGGTAAATAAAGACCCCAAAAAGAAGCCCAAAGTCAAGAACAAAGTTTATGGGTGGTTCCAAAATTAGGAACCAACTTACATTTATGAACGGAGATGTTTTAAATATGGTATCAAAGAGCATATGTATGCTAAATGATAATGATGTATGCTAAATTCTCCAATATACTTAAGGGGTTTGTGAAGAGAAGTGAAGAGGTACATGTAGTTCCTAATGTGTCGGGGAACTTGGATTAACTAGTTGAGCATTAAACATTACACGAGGAACTCAAGGATAAATCAACCCTCTTCATGATAGATGATTTCTCATTTGACAACTTCATATCCACTAAAATGGCTATTAACAAAGGCCTAAATGCACCTAATTTGGAACAAATCTAGTTTGGCTTTCCAAGGAAAGGATGTGGATATGGTGCTTGGCAAAATTTGGATGCATGTGGTAATCTCAATTATGAGCGTTTCTTGGCTGCACCATTGCAAGGATGTGAGGTAATCTTGGGAATTCCTTTGGACGCAACTCTGAATCCTAGATAGTATTATGGAAGCAAATAAAATGACTTTGATGTAAATAGAGGCCTTGAGCATGTCATTAATATGGGTCCCTTAGGGACTATTAATGTTGGGGCTGTAAGCCACATCCAAATTTCCAAAGTAAATAAAAAGTCCCCATTGCTTGTTCTTGGATGTTGGTTGTGTGTAAGCCACATCCAAATTTCCAGAGTAAAGAAAGAGTTCCCTTTGCTTGTTCTTGGGTTTTATTTAAGATAAATAAGAACATAATACCTAAATATCTCTATTTTTTAACTATTAACCTTGTCCTTAGTCAACTCTTCATCTTATGTGATTATTTACTCATTTTTGGGGGATGTTCCTTTTATTTCTTCATTTATCTCCTCCCTACATTTGGATAAATCTTATTGGTCCATAGGAACCTTAATTTAAAATTTTGAAAAAATCTTCACTCCCAAGATAATGCCTCTTGAACAGATTATACTTAATTTCTAATGCACCTTCTGAAATTATTTTGGAACTTCTATTTTAGGGAAACTTATTTTAATAAGATGAGATATTTTTCTATCTAACAATATTTAAAAACTGAATTACCACTCTCTAGAAGATTTTCTCTCTCTAGGCCAAAACTGGTAGAAACAAGATCTTTTATATTTTTGAAGAGAGATTTGACTACAGGGGAAGATACTGGACATCCTGAGAGGTTGGGGAGGAATCTTACAGTTAGCATGTGAATCAGGATGTGAATGAATGAGATGATGTGTGTGAAATGAATGTGATAAGATGCGATGTAAACTGGATAGATGTTAATGTATGTGAAGTGATGAGATATATGGGTAGATGCAAGTGGGTGAGATCTGATGAGGAAAAATGAGGAAATAAGTGATGAGATAGCAAAAGATGTGATTAGATGAGAATAGGAATGCTTATGAAATGAGGTGGATTGATGTGCATGGATATTTGAATGATGTGGATTGACATGGGGATTGATTTGGATGGATGTATGGAAGATATGGATGGATGTGTGGATAATGTGGATTGATGTGGATGATGTTGATTAGTGTGTGTATGATGAGTGAATGATGTGGATTGATGTGGATGATGTTGATTAGTGTGTGTATGATGAGTGAATGATGTGGATTGATGTGGATGATGTGGATGGATGTATGGATGAGGTGGATTGATGTGTGGATGAGGTGGATTGATGTGCATGGATGTTTGAATGATGTGGATTGACGTGTGGATTGATGTGGATGGATGTATGGATGATGTGGATTGATGTGCGGATGATGCGATTGGATGTGATTTGATGTGATAGGGATCGACGATGAAAATAAAATTATGGTAAGATGAAAAAAAAAGATGGGGTCTAATGTGAAAGGATGCGGAGTAATGAGAAAAGATGGAAATATTGTTGGAAATGTATTTGTTTGTGAAATCTGTTTTTAAATGACTGTTTTATGTCAAGAATGCTAGGGAAGCATTTTGACCGTCTTGTGAATGAGGTCGTGGAGACGTATCTATTAAAGTTGCAACTGCTGATGAGACGGAGAGTCGTCAGAGGACGTCTCGTGTAGCAAGGTCGACCGAGGTCTTGACAAGCCTCGATTTGATTAAATGGTGAGCTTCCTGTTGAGATTCAAGCTCGATGTCAATGTGAGCTAGCTATGCTATGTGCTGGCATGTTAGGTAGCAGCATGTGAGACATAAATGACCGCGTCCAGCTGGTCATAGTGTGTGGACATTAGCTAGGGTTAGATGTGTGTGGACACAACTCAGTGTGTGTTGTGTGTATTATGGATTATGGCTTTATGCATTGTGTGAGAAGGGAGATGGCTTCCCTCTATGGTTAGGGTTTGCAATATATATTAGGGTTTGCTCCTGTGTGTGTGTCTCCTCTCCCTCTACCTGTTTTTCAACATGGTATCAGAGCCTTGTGCTGTTTATTAGGGTTTATGAGTGAGTGAGAGAAGAGGGAGAATAAGCTGTGAAGCTTGCCATTGATGCTGTGAAGCTTAGAGCACACCGATTACTATCAGATCTGAGAGCTTGGCCTACCGGGTAAGGTATTCTAAACATCCTTGAGTAGATTGCAGGTGATTCAGACAAAAACAAAGCAAATTAGAGTTGCCCAAAGCAAAGGAAAATTCTGGTTTTTTGGAAGCTTTCCATTGGAGCTTGGAAGCACTGATGTATGGTGAAATAGATGCAAATTTGGCAAAGAAACATGTATCTAGCAAAGGAAGAATGTATTGGCAACTCATGTACAAGCCCTACAGTGATTTTGGAGCAATTTTTGATGCATTTGAATGAGTGAAATGTACTGGTTTTTGAGCTCTCACAAAACAGAGAAAAGGAAGTCAAATTTTGATGCATTTGGAGCAATTTTTTGGCAAAAATCAGAGCATTGATGGATTACACACATGCCTAGGTGTATTGGGTACTTAATTACACCATCAATTGCCACTTCAAACCTTCCTAAATCCCTCAAGAGCAGGCGGCGTAGCTCATACAGAGAAACAGGGCAGAATTTTTAATTTTTTGATGCGAGGAGGCCACAAATCAACTCTTTCACTTGATTAATTCCACAATTGGCTTAGCAAATTTGTAATTCACATACCCAAGGAGGTTTCCATATGATTGGGTTAATCAATTATCATCAATGGAGCTGGAAATGAGCTGATTAAATAGGCTGTCTACTGGTTGTAGAGAAACAGAGTGTGATTAATCGACTAATTACTCTTTGGTCTTAAACAATTGGACTAATGCCTTTTACATGGAGTTAGTGGACATCATTGCTAAGCTAATGAATGCCTGGTTGCTCAATTTGGACAAGGATTGAAGAAATTAGAGCAAAATTACTACTTGTTTTTTTGGTTTTTCTCAGAACAGAGAAGGGGGTTTGACAAAATTGATATGTACGCATGTTGGATGTTGTTGATATTCAACATTGAGGTTGTTTAGGTATCAATGCAAGTTATGCACACTTGATTGAACCACTACATTGTAATTTGGAGCCTCGAAAAGTGCATCAAAATAGGGTATCTTGGACTGTGTGAGCCAGTTCATTTTGGATGCATACAGGTTGATTTTCTCAATCAAATTTGAAGTTTGTTGACTACTTTGGAGTATCTGGAACACTCATTGGAGTGTGGTTGAGCTGAGGAAGGCTCGTTTACAGATTTGGACATGTGCGCAAGGTGTTTTTGCATTAAGCAATATGTCAGATAATCTAGTGGTGATAGGAAGAACTTCCAGGCATGGAAGTACAGGATCAAAAGTTTTCTGAAGGGAAAAGGTTTTTGGAATCTCATTACAGGTGCTGAGCCAGAGCTTGAACTGCCCCGACAACCTACACAGCAGCAGCAGGTTACATCTCATAAGCAATGGTCAGAAAGAGCATTCAAGGTGTTGCATTATCTGTCTATATGTATTTCAGATGCTATACTCACACATACAGGATGCTGAGAATCCCAAGGATGCATGGGATACATTGGTAAAGTTGTTTAATACAGACACGAGTGCTCGCAAGTCTCAGTTATGACAACAGATACATAATGTGAAATGGAATAGAAGGAGCATCCATGATTATGTGCAAGAGATGATGAAGTATGCAGATGCATTGGCAACAATTAATGCCCCCATGCCTGATGATGATTTGGTAGACATTACCTTGCGTGGTCTTGGCAAGGAGTATAAATCTTTTGATACATCCATCTCGGTTCGGAGTACAGGTTTACCAGACTTTGATGAGTTAGTTTCACTCTTGCTTGTTGAGGAAATCAAACTCAATGATTCCTTTTAGGATGCATCTACTAGCCATGATGATAATGGCAGAAATCAGGCTTTCTATTCGCAAAGAGGCTTTAGAGGCAGGGGGAGATTTACATCACGTGGCCGTGGTAATGGTCGTGGATGGTAGGACAGGTCATCACAACAGAATTTTCAGCCTTCATATGGTGCTAGAGGTGGTCTCATGGATATACACCTCAGAGAGGCAGAGGTAATCCTCGTGGTAGAGGATGTTGGCACGTGATTGTTTTCGCAAACAAAATGATTTGAGAGGGGGTAGAGCACAACATCATGGACATTATGCACAACATGGTGGTGGAAATTATGCATCAAGCAGTAATGATGGCAGTGCAAATCACTTGTTTGCCATGAAACATGTTGTGGGATCTATGATGACAAATGCTGAAAATGATGACACTTGGTATATGGACTCTGGAGCATCAAACCATATGACTTGTCATGGTGAATGGTTTGAGCATATGAAGCCTATGGATGTGAAAGGCTATGTGGAGACAAGAGATGATACTCAGCATGCCATTACACATGTTGGAAGTGTACCATTGGTTATGCACAATGGTCAAAAAAAATCTATGTCAGATGTATTGTATGTGCCTCAGTTGGTCAAATGGTGGAACAGGGATTACAGGTTCGGTTCAACGAGCATGGTTGCTTCGTTGAGGATTTCAAGAATGGATGTAGAGTCATTGTTGCTAAAGGAAAGAAAGAAGGCAGGTTGTTTAAGCTGGATGCTGGAATTCCTGAATTAAAATCAGCCATGTTCTCTAAAAGTCAAAATGTGGTACAGGACATTGATATGTGGCATAAGAGGATTGGACATGTCAATATACAAAGAACATGTCAATATACAAAGGTTAAAGAACATGCAGGCAAGAGGCATTGTTAGTGGGCTGCCTAGATTCAAGTATGATGGGAATATGCATGTTTGTGAAGCCTGTCAGTTTGGAAAGCAGGCGAGGTTGCGGTTCCCTAGAGAAGGCAACATGAGTAGCAGGCCACTTGAGATAGTACATAGCGATGTATGGGGTCCTGCACAAAACCCATCCATCAAAGGCAGTTTATATTATGTGACATTCATTGATGATTTCAGCAGAATGACTTGGATATACTTTCTCAGAGAGAAAAGTGAAGTGTTGGGAAAGTTTATGGATTTCAAAGCTTTTGCACAGAAGCAATATGGTTCTTGGATTAAGTGTTTGAGGACAGATGGAGGTGGTGAATACACCTCAAATGCTTTTGAGCATTTCTTGAGAAAGCATGGTATAAGAAGGCAATTGACTTGCAGGTATACACCTTAGCAAAATGTTGTGGCTGAGAGAAAGAATAGAGTCATTTGTGAAGTGGCCAGGGCAATGCTTAATGAAAGGAGCATGCCAGATTATTATTGGGTAGAAGCATGTGCCACTGCAGTGTATATACTGAATAAGACACCCACAGAGCAGCCATACATGGAAGTACGCCAGAGATGCGGCTTACAGGTTTTAGGCCAGACATTGGACACCTCAAAGTTTTTGGATGCATAGCTTATGTACATGTGCCTGGCAAGAGAAGGAGGAAGTTGGATCCTAAGGCACAAAAGTGTGTGTTTGTTGGTTATGCACAGGATCGAAAGGCATACAAATGTTACAATCCACAAACTAGGCAAGTGGTTATCTCACGAGATGTGGTGTTTGATGAGCTTGCTAGTTGGTACAAAGCAAAGGATGAGGGTGTCATTGAGTCACTTGATGCTGATGTGCATGCAAACTTGTCACACAAGCAAGTTCTTGAGTCATCAAGCTCAGAGAGTTTGGATGAGGAGCTTGGCATACCAGTTTTACGCACACCTGGTGTGCTAGGCAGGATAGATATGTGCCACCACACACGCTAGAGTGACAGGTGTTCAGAGTGATCCGCAGGCATTACAGAGATCCCAAAGGGTCAGATATCCTGTTGACAGGTTGACATATCGAGATTTTGCTATGCATTATGCATATATGACATCTTTGGTGAAGCATGTGGAACCTACATGCTATATAGAAGCTATTGGAAAGCATGTACGGGAGAAGGCAATGGATGTTGAGATGGACGCATTGGTTCATAATAATACATGGGATTTGGTTGCACTACCACAGGACTAAAATTTCATTGGTTGTAAATGGGTTTACAAAGTGAAATGCAAGTCTGATGGTTCCATTGAACGACATAAAGCAAGATTGGTAGCTAAGGGTTATGCACAAACCCAAGGCTTGGACAATGATGAAACATTTAGTCCAGTGGCAAAGATGGGAACAGTGAGAGCAGTCATCGCTATGGCTGCAGCAAATGGTTGGGAGATGCATTAAATGGATATGAAAAATGCATTTCTAAATGGTGATCTACAAGAAGAAGTTTATATGGCACAGCCAGAAGGTTATGTACACCCAAAGTATCCCACTCATGTATGCAGATTGAAGAAGGCTTTATATGGTTTGAAGCAAGCACCTCGTGCTTGGAGTGATAAGATGAGCAAATATCTTATCTCCCTTGGATTTCAGGTTTCTACAGCAGATTCTTCACTCTATGTGAAGAAAACAGATCATGGGATTGTTTTACTTGTTATCTATGTGGATGACTTGATTATCACAGGTGATCATGGTACAGATGTGATGCATGTCAAGAAGGCATTGAGTGGGCAGTTTGACATGAAAGATTTGGGTGAGTTGAGATACTTTCTTGGAATTGAAGTGATCAAAGATCATGCAGGTACATGGTTAGTGCAATGCTAATATGCATTGGATATGTTGGCAAAATATGGAATGACAGGGTGTAAGCCTATGAGTACACCTTTGGAGCAGAATGTGAGTTTAGCAAGAGGTTTTAGGCTTAGAGAGGGTTCATGCGCTGTGGTCTTTTGCTCATATGGTGAGTAAACAATCTCAAAATTGAGATCCGTCTGGAGCGTTTCGATCGTGACAGCGAGCCCTACAAGACGACATCTAAGATGGCCCCTTCTCGAAAACGTCAAAATATTGCCTCGGGAGGAGCACCGCGCAACAACGAGATTAGGGAAGATGCTCTCGATGCGGCTCCAACCCTCCCTTTACAAGCTCCTCAAGGAAATGGTGGCCAGGTTAGCTTGGTCCTCTTTTAAAGAAGAGGTTTTTTTTTAATTTTAGTGTTAATAAATGTGTATATTTTTCTTTTAAAATAATGACATAAAATTGTATGAAGTTACGAATTGAGTGATGATGTATTCAATGAATTGCATTGACATTGTTATCTTTAAAGAGTGCAAGTTTTTCCTGGCTTCGACGCTAACTCCGTTCCATGCTTGTGTAGCCAGGTGTGGCATCGTTAGCAAAGCCCGGGAGGAATGGCCCAAGGTATCCCTCATACCATTGGGAGAATAAGGTTCACCGATTGAGGCGAGAGATTATGATGTTGTCTAGCTCTGAGGGCCCAGGCTAGTGCGGTGAATAAGCCCACCCTAGTGTGCAGACATCCTTCTGAGGAGGAGCAGGAGGATCGAGCGACGGAGCCTGAGATGGCGATAGGCCGGCTTAAGTCCTCACCAATGGCCGACGATGAGGTGTATGGTCCCGTAGGGTTTTGCCCAGCATGTAGAGGCTGGAAGGCCAAATTCTAGATCATCGGCAGTATAAAGGAAAAGAATAAGAGAGCCGGTTTGGCTTGTATGGAATTGATTCATGTATAAACTTTTTTTCTATATCTTGTCTTTGACATTATTGTATTGTGGAAAAAGACTGTTTTAACAAACCTTGTGAAAAGGGCCTTAATTAAGGAACATATTTATTTATGTCAAACAGTGTGGTAAGATTAATTTTTAGAAAATAAATTAACGCGTGAGTAGGGTGGAAAGTGGGAGGATGGAATGCCCCGAGACGGCACCATCCTACGGACGGGTGGACCCGATTAGTCGGGTAGCTTTCCAACAGATTAAGTGAAAACCCTACGCTAGATAAATAGGTTCTTGGGCAACTCTATTCTAGAAGACTAGGCCAGCGGCTATGCCTTGCATGGATGAGGAAAAAAGCATTGCCTCTAGAAATCAAGTCTAGTAGTTTCCCAATTTATGATCAATTACCCTATGGGTGATTTGATTTTTTAGAAGATCGCGCTCCCCTTGCGGGATAGAACTAGGTCTTACCTATGAATCGTATCCTTGAATCTCTACATGGTCAAAGTGTCGATGAATAGGAAATTTTCTCCAAGATAAGACTTAGTGGAATATCTTAAGTGTTTTTCCTATTTTGGAAGGGGGAAACCTTACAATTGGTATCAGAGCCGATCTTAGCTCCTAGGTATTGTGGTCCCTATACAGCTATCAAGTGTCTAGGTAAAAGTGCCTATAAACTCCAACTCCCAGCCCATATCAAAGTCCACAATGTATTTCATGTAAGTTTGTTAAAACCTTATGTACCCAGTCTTGATCATATTCTTGATTATGAACAAGTTGTAATCCCTACTCAAGGAGTCCTTGAATTATAGCCCAGTAGCATCATAGATTCTAGGGAAAGGTAACTCCGAAATAGAACTCTTATAGAACATGGTACATTGGAAAGATTACCCTTAAGAGGATGCAACTTGGGAAGATGAAGCTACACTCTTAAAGGATTATCCCCAATTCATGGACGAATGAGGACATCTCAATTTCTTTAAGGGGGGAAGGATGTAACATACCCATCTTCACTAATAAAGAAATGTCCATGTAATAGATGAATTTATGAGTTTTTATGGTATAAAAATCAATGATTTTATTAAATGAGCCATTTTTACTTAGAATCTTCAAATTCTGAGCCCAAATTTGGAATCTGTGCATAATTTTACCCTAATATAGGATTTTACAGCATCCAAAACGGACATAGGATCAAGCTTATATGCAAATTTTGGTTATTTTTAGTTAAAAAGCGACGACCTTTAAACCTTAATAAATGCACGACCGGGCGTCCGATTGACGAACGGTCTACACCCCACCACTGACCAGGAGAACATCCCGGACCAAAAAAAAACCCCCGAGGCGATCCGTCGACACGCAAATCGAGGCTTGCATCCCAAATTTGGGGACCTCGCCCCAAAATTTAGACCATACACACTTACCAAGGTGCCTGTACGATGGTCGCGCAAGAACCAAAGGATAGCTGCCCACTACTGTGTGGTCCACACGTACCGCTACGTGGACACCCATGCTACCCTTGACCAGATAAGATACATGTTGCTCCTAACCAAATAAGGTACATGCGTACCACTCCTTTCCCTATTAACCGACACCGTACCTTTCCCCCTAAGCCATGTAGGGCACTGATCTACAGCCTTTGCTGGTACACCATCCTTCCATCCTTGCTTTACGCAGTGCCCATACCCATACCCCACAGTTATATAAACCCCTAGGGTGCTCCATGGACAATACGTATTTTTGCGTAGCTTATGCTCTGCTGTGCCGCCATCCGTACCGCCGTCTGTCCTAGTGCAGTGTACTTGCTGTAGTACAGCCACCCCTCCCCACACCCCCTCATTTGCCACTTTGAGATAAGGCAATTTTCCTCTATCCCCCTCTTGCTACTAGGAGGCAGTGTCCTTAACTCTTCTCCCTCCCCCGTGTGAAGAGACTTACAGCAGCCCTTCTCCCCTTACCATAATGTTCTCTTTTCTTAATTTAAATTTAATTATGCATAAACCTTAAAAATTAGTTTTCCATTGAATGTGATGAAAATCATTCTTTTAGCATAGGATGACCAATCCTAGAATATGGTAGGAAGTCCTCTTTTCACGTTATGCAATAAGAATGAATTATGTATCGATTTCTTAAAAATTTTGCCATAGCTCCCTGCTATTACTGATAATTTTCACTATTTTTGAAAAGAATAAACTTAGTAATACAATTATGATAGTATAACTATCTTCTAAACTTAAATCCAATTTTTGGATTCAAATCATAAGATTATCATAATTTTAGAAGCATAAAAGTATAAAAAGCCACTTTCTTAACCTCTAGCTTCACAAGCCTAGAGTTTGATTTGTGAATTAAGAATTTATCAATGAGAAGCATCATTTGAATAGAGAATTGGTCATAGGAATGACCATTCTTTTGGGGAGAGAGAGATAAATATAAAAAGCATCCTATTTAAGCATAAATGTAAACTTTTCTTAATTATTCATTACAACTCTTAAGAAAAGCTTGATTTACATTATAAACACTTAGTTAGAAACTTCTTAAGCTTGAGAGGGGTTGAGAAGTGAAAACATTGAGAATAGCAGAGAAAAATCATGAAATTACATCTTACCTCTTGATTTTACTTGCTTCTCTATCTTAGAAGAAGCCCCCAACCAATCAATTGGTTAGTGTGTTGAGAGGAAAGCTCCAAGGATGGTTGAAGAGAGAGAGAAGCTCCACTCTCTCCAAAAGTAGAGGATTTTTAAGGGATAATAAAAAATATCATTATTTTAAGGTAATACTGGCATGGTATAGCTCAAAGATGAGAATACAAAAGAATGAGGGTCTATTTATAGGTGAGGGAGGCCACTAACTGAGTCCAACTAAGTTCTAGAATTTTCTAGCTTCAGTTTGGCTGAATTTGGACAAGATTTGGACCTAGTTTGGCTCCCTTTTGATTTGGTTTGATCCAAGAGAGAGGAGAGATAAAAATATCACAATTTTTTTTGAATTAAAAAATCATCCACATGTGTGAAATAGGCACCTACCTCAAAGTCTCCCCCGTCACCAAGGTGTTAAAAATGTATCATTATTCTAAAATATCTTATTTTTTAAGTAATATCTCATAGTTTTTAACTAATAAACCTTGTACTATCATACCGTTTGGATTGACTAATGCCCCGGCGATGTTTAATCGTCTTATGCAGGATATTCTCAGAGAATACTTGGATGATTTTGTTCTTGTCTTCCTTGATGATATCTTGGTATACTCAAAGAATGCTGTAGATCATGAAGATCATGTGCGTAAGGTCCTGGAAATCCTAAGGAAACACCAACTCTTTGCAAAGAAGAGCAAGTGTTCTTTCTCTTTTTACCAGGTGGAATACTTGGGATTCATAGTGTCAAAAGATGGGATTTCTCTTGACCCCGCAAAGATCCAAGCAATCGTAGAATGGCCGGAACCCGAGACGATAAAGGAAGTCAGAGGATTCCTATGATTAACCGGATGGTATAGGATCTTTATACCCAGGTATGCTTAGATAGCATCCCCTTTAACTAACCTTATTAAGAAGAGTACACTTTTTCAGTGGACTACAACGTGTTAGAGTGCCTTTTTGATAAGTGAAGACAGCCTTAGTAACCAACCTTATCCTTAAGTTGCGAGATTTTACCAAATTCTTTGAGGTAGTTTTACTGATGCCAATGGGTTTGGCCTTAGGCGGTGCTCTTATGCTGGAAGGTCATGCAGTGGTCTATGAATCCAGAAAATGCAAAACACATGAGAGAAATTATGTCGTCCATGACTTGGAGTTACTCACAATAGTTTATGCTCTGAAGTTGTGGAGACATTATCTTTTGGGACAGAGGTTCACCTTGATGAGAGATCATCAAAGTTTGAAGTGGATCTTCACCCAAAGGGATCTCAACATGCGTCAAAGGAGATGGATGCAGACCTTGTAGGAGTTCGATTTTGAAATTAAGTATCAAACCGGGAAAAGAAAATGTGGTGGCATATGCGCTCAGCAGAAAAGCCTCCTTGCTTGCAATTACAGTGGTGTCAAATCCATTAATCCAGTGAAGCAAGAGAGAGAATCATCCAGGACAAATTCTTTACCCCTATTGCTACCCTTCTGATGCAGGAAAGCAAGACTCCTCAGGAAATGAGTCGAGTTCGTGGGTACAAATTAGATGAAGGATGCATGTATTATAATAATCCGCTATGTATTCCCGATGATGAGGGAATAAAGGGAAGAATTTTGAGAAAAGCCCATGATAGCCTGATGGTGGCTGGACATCCAGGGTTTATAAAAACCTATATGTCTAAGAAGAAAAGCTTCTTCTGGGTGGCCAGGACTCAAAAAGGATGTACTTGATCATGTGTGGAAATGCTTAATGTGTCAGAGAGTCAAGGCAGAGAGAGTCAAGATGCCAGGGAAACTGCAGCCTCTAGACATTCCTCAGATGAAGTGGGAATGTATCAGTATGGACTTTGTCACTAGATTATCTTCAGTGCAATCAGGTTACAACTCCATTTTTGTGGTAGTTGACAGGCAAACCAAAGTTGCTCATCTGATTCCAGTGAAAGAAACATACACTGCAATGGATGTTGCCAGAGTTTTCCTTAAAGAGATCTTCAGATTGCATGACTTACCCACCAAGAGGATAGTAAGTGACAGAGATCCCAAATTCACATTGAAATTCTAGACTGCATTCTTCGAAGTAGTAGGAACTTTCTTAGATCTCAGCACAACCTATCACCCCGAAACAGATGGCCAGATTGAGAGAGTGAACCAGGTAATAGAAGATATCCTTCGGTCATGCTGCAGAACCCAAGAAGTGGTTAATCCATTTACGTCTGGTTTAATTTTCTTACGTCTGGTTGAATTCGCTTACATCTGGTTGAATTTGCTTACAATGCTTCTTATCATCAAAGTATTGGGATGAGTCCTTTCAAATCTTTGTATGGGTAAGATTGCCTTACACCGTTGACTTGGTCTGACCCATTGATGAGAGTCGAAATGTCTAGACAAATGCTTGATGAGAGTCAAAATGTCTAGACAAATGCTTGATGACATGGACCAGTGTTGCTTGCAAATGAAGATCAATACCAGGATGCAACAAAAACGATACTTAGGGCTCTTGAAAAGAGTTCCACTTTGTAGATGAATGTGGGAGAGGGTTTGATAATAATCCCACATGGGGACTTATGGGAGTCCTAGAATTTTTGTATAAAAGGTGGCTCATTTGAGAGCTTAGACACACTTTGGGCTTAGTTCATGCAAGAGCTCCTTTGAGAGACCTACTCTCCCTCTTCTCCATAGAGGTGAAGACTCTTCTCTCACCCCATCTACATCATTGTATGAGGTAAATCTCTTCATTGAATCATTAGCAATGTCATGAGTCTTTCTCATCCTCTTCTCTAATCATTTTACTCTTATGCATGCTTTTAGTATTTCATTTTTGAGTACATGGATTGATTTGAAGCTTTCATGGAAGCTTGATGCTTGAATGTATGCATGCTTGTAGGAAGATAGGAGTGGAGTGAGGTCTTTCTCTTTGCTTGAGTGCATAGTGATTGTATTCCTCTTGCTTGTATTTGTGAATGAATGGGTGTGTAGGAATGAGGACAAGTTGAGCTTGTGTGTATGCTTAGTCTAGTGTCAAGTGATGGTAGCCATGAGCATTCTCTCCATTTGTGGATAAGCTCTTGTGCACCGGTACGGGTCGAATCCCTAGCTCCGAAAGGGATGCAAATCCCATTGGATTGAGCTTAGTGTGGATCGTACTTCTCTTGCTACAAGAGAGAGAGTTTTCCGTCTCTCCAACCAGCAAATGCAATCAATCCGTAAAGATATAAAGGCAGCCCAAGATAGGCAAAAGTAGTATGCAGATAAAAAGAGATCAGAGAGAGAGTTTGAAGAATCAGATATGGTCTTCATTCGAGTACGACCAAAGAGAAGTTCCTTATCTTTAGGGAAGTACAAGAAGCTCTCTCCCAGATACTGTGGGCCATATTTTGTTATAAAGAAAGTGGGCATTCTAGCCTATAAACTTCTTCTGCCTCCCCATCTTAAGGTACATAATGTATTCCATGTCAGTTTGCTTAAGAAGTATGTACCCAGCCCGAGTCACGTTGTCGTGACGTGGGCGGTGTCGCTGGGAAAGCGCGAGGCTTCTGGCTGTGAGAGTAAGTGGTTGAACTTCAAGGGGCATCACCTCATGGTATTCACATGAAAGATACACATGGCCATCATGGAGCATCAGAGGCTCAACATCCAACAAAACTATAAAATCAAACCCAACATAAACACCTCATATACATGACCAAACCAATCATCTTATGGTTCCAAAACCCAAGAAAAACCATATGGCACTTGTATGACTATATATACAAAGAGGGAAAAGGTTATTGATCCAGATCCTCACAATTGAGCCATCCTTTAGTCCAACCAGCCAACCTTCACCACCACAAGGTCCTCCACATAACTTGACATGCCGAATTGCAGAGATTAAATGCCAATCCTTGTCCTTTTTTCCATTAAAGCTAAAAAGCTGCAAGCTTGATTCCTGACATAATGTAATATGATCTGAGATTAAAACAAGGAGATTACAATCAAGGTCTCCTTTGATTTCTGCACAAACAGGATGGCTTTCTTTGGTGTCATTGTGTTCATGTAGCTCATAAACGACAATTCTACTCGGTAATTGAACTGCCACCCTCTTCTTGTTTTTCTGCAACGCCTGTGGCTGCAGCTCGCCACTCAAACAGACACGGGCTCTCTCCCTCTTTCGCCGTGACTGCCCAGGCGACTCTCCCCTCTGACCAAAGCAGCCTCCCTGTGTCTATCTGCCCTGTGCAGAGAGTCTTTCCCGTATATCTGCAGCTTCAGCCCGTCCGGTTCCCTTCACACCAGCGGCCCTCAGTCATCCACAGCGCACCGAATACACCCCACCGTTAATGTTTCTTTGGGTCTCTCTTGCAGCTGCGCCAGCGAATCCCCAGCAGCTCCACATGGCCCTCTGCTCTTCCCTGTATATTTGCAGCTCGATCCGAGCCCTTCACACCCGGTCCTCTTACTGCCGCCAGCACCAGCAGTAGCCAGCCACTCTGTCTTTGGCGCCTTTCACTCTCAGCTCGCCAGCAGCTGCTTCCTTAACCTCACTGCAATCCACGTGTTGCGCCTGGGAACCCCCCTCACCACCTTTTTTCTTCTTATCTGCAGCCCACGCCGACTCCACAACTCGCCAGCTTCCAGAACGCTGCGTTGGCCACCCTTCAACGTTCCACGCCAACGTTGCCAGCTGGCAACGTTTTCCTTTTATTTTATTTATTATTTTCCTAATGCCTAAGGATGGCCACCCACCATACCTTCTATTTCACACCCAATGCCCACAATACTACCTTGGCCATTTCATCTTTATTTGCCCATGCTTTCCTCATACCTTCAAACAGCTTCGAATGCCCACTTTTTCCTTTGGGACGCCCACACACTTCAAGGTCATCGGGTAGCTGAAACCACCTGCATCTGACTTCACTCCGGACAAGCCTGCAAAATAGGCTCAAATCCAAACCGATCCACACTGCACACCTGGCAACGCTCTCCTTAAAAGCAAAACCCTCCACACGCCATACATCCCATATGTACACAGGCACTTAATCCCATGCATCTGGATTTGCATTTAATGGCCTCACATGCATGGTTTCACACCATAGACGTGCTGTGGCACGACATCCACCCCCTCTAAACCTGCACATCCTCTGGTATGTGCCACACAGGTCCTGGAACTCACTGCCCAGGCATTATTTGCACACCAACATTGGTATATGTACAAGCATCAGCAATCACATCTGAATGGTTCTGCTTTCCCACCTGGATCAAATACCAATCGCTTTTGGCATATGTGGCATATCCTTTGCTCATATGAAGCCCTATCCTCACTTAGATTCCCCGCATATGCATAATTACCCTCATCATTCAAAGTGGGATGCTCTTCAAAATGATTTGCTTCAAAAATTTCTTCAGGCCATGTTTGAAGCCTTTGCACCACATATTGTATAGCCACACCAAATAACAACTGCATTAACAGCATGGAACACACACTTGGTAACATCCCATCCAAATCTACCGTGCCTGGATCCAGCTCTGATAAACATTCATTCTTCTCATCCAAAGACGGAAAAGCATCAACACATACAAAATCCAACAAGGCATCATCGAGAATAGCCTCCAGATCTGAATCAATCTCATCACAATCATTTGGTTTACATAACACCTGCACATCCTCACTTGCAACCAACAGTTGACTAGCATCAAGCATAGAAGAGTCCAAAGCTGATGGGGATCTATTATATACCATGAAATCATCCAATGCATCATCTAAGATAGCATCCAATCCAGGATCAATCGCATTGAAGCCATTATCATCTTGCAATCCCACATGTTGATTACCATGAACATTCATACCCCCATTTGGTTGCTCATATGCAGCCTCATGAGGCTCTGTGACCACACTTTGCATATCTTGCATGTTATCTCCCAGTATTTCTTGATACATGTCTGCAGATGGGCTTAGAACTATGGGTCCCTCACCCAAGTACCCTTGAATCTGTATATCATTGAACCCTGCATGATCCAAAAAGACAGATTCAATTTCCCTCTCCAAATCATCATCATAAACAGGCTTCCAAGCTCGAGATTGTTGCTCACAAATGTGGTTGCAAGGTAACCCTGACACTGATGACATAGCATCACCCTGTTTATTGTTGGAACACCCTGTTAGCATTCCAAAATAACCCAAATCCAAAGAACCTTGGCAACCAGCCTCAGAAGCAACATCACTGTTGGAATCACCCATATCACTCACCCCCTCTAAATCAATCACACATACTTGTGGCCCGTCTGCATATTCATGTACATCATCCTGCTTATAAGCATCATAACCAGATAAGAATGCAGTAATGATAGCATCTTCTTCTTGTCTTAGACCTTCAAACTCTGCAATCATGCTTTCAACAAGAAGCATTGGTTCCTGGCTGTTCTTCACACATATGATACGACACCTGAGGAATACCCTTCGAAACACCTGTCCTGAAGCTCTCTGAATCAAGTGTCTCCTCAAGCATAGGCATACACACATCATTTGATATGATCATAGGACCCTGTATGTCTGCACCCTCAAACAAGGAAGACAGATTATACTTGCAGAGTTCACCCATTGCATCACTAATGGCTTTTTGCAGTCCCAATTTAGCATAAACAGCCTCCACAATCTCTGTATCAGCCTTGAGTAGCAATTGATTGTCTTCCATAAGACATGCATCGACAACCACTTCTAAATTGGCTCGGATTGTTGCTGGAACACTATCACAGCTCACATTATACCTGGAACTCGCATAAATAAGTGCATCTGCAAAATCACTCCATCGTTTGGAGTGATACTCTGCTAGTTCCAGCACTTCATCTTTTAAATCAGGACTTACAAGGTATGCAAAAGATGCAATCATCATATTTTCAGGAACCCCTTGATTCTTCATCTCTGTCTCATAACACCTTAGATAGCTTTCTGGATCGTAACCATCAAATATATTGACCCTGTCATATACCAATTGCATCACAATTTCCACGGCTTCCTGAATTCGCTTTTCTTCTTCAATCTTCCTGAACCGCTCTTCAAGCTCTTTCATTTCTGCATATAAATGCTCCATTTTGCTAGCCATCTCTATGTACTCTCACCCCAACGGTTTCACGTCGGGTTCACCAAAGCTGTCGTGACGTGGGCGGTGTCGCTGGGAAAGCGCGAGGCTTCTGGCTGTGAGAGTAAGTGGTTGAACTTCAAGGGGCATCACCTCATGGTATTCACATGAAAGATACACATGGCCATCATGGAGCATCAGAGGCTCAACATCCAACAAAACTATAAAATCAAACCCAACATAAACACCTCATATACATGACCAAACCAATCATCTTATGGTTCCAAAACCCAAGAAAAACCATATGGCACTTGTATGACTATATATACAAAGAGGGAAAAGGTTATTGATCCAGATCCTCACAATTGAGCCATCCTTTAGTCCAACCAGCTAACCTTCACCACCACAAGGTCCTCCACATAACTTGACATGCCGAATTGCAGAGATTAAATGCCAATCCTTGTCCTTTTTTCCATTAAAGCTAAAAAGCTGCAAGCTTGATTCCTGACATAATGTAATATGATCTGAGATTAAAACAAGGAGATTACAATCAAGGTCTCCTTTGATTTCTGCACAAACAGGATGGCTTTCTTTGGTGTCATTGTGTTCATGTAGCTCATAAACGACAATTCTACTCGGTAATTGAACTGCCACCCTCTTCTTGTTTTTCTGCAGCGCTTGTGGCTGTGCAGCTCGCCACTCAAACAGACACGGGCTCTCTCCCTCTTTCGCCGTGACTGCCCAGGCGACTCTCCCCTCTGACCAAAGCGGCCTCCCTGTGTCTATCTGCCCTGTGCAGAGAGTCTTTCCCGTATATCTGCAGCTTCAGCCCGTCCGGTTCCCTTCACACCAGCGACACTCAGTCATCCACAGCGCACCGAATACACCCCACCGTTAATGTTTCTTTGGGTCTCTCTTGCAGCTGCGCCAGCGAATCCCCAGCAGCTCCACATGGCCCTCTGCTCTTCCCTGTATATTTGCAGCTCGATCCGAGCCCTTCACACCCGGTCCTCTTACTGCCGCCAGCACCAGCAGTAGCCAGCCACTCTGTCTTTGGCGCCTTTCACTCTCAGCTCGCCAGCAGCTGCTTCCTTAACCTCACTGCAATCCACGTGTTGCGCCTGGGAACCCCCCTCACCACCTTTTTTCTTCTTATCTGCAGCCCACGCCGACTCCACAACTCGCCAGCTTCCAGAACGCTGCGTTGGCCACCCTTCAACGTTCCACGCCAACGTTGCCAGCTGGCAACGTTTTCCTTTTATTTTATTTATTATTTTCCTAATGCCTAAGGATGGCCACCCACCATACCTTCTATTTCACACCCAATGCCCACAATACTACCTTGGCCATTTCATCTTTATTTGCCCATGCTTTCCTCATACCTTCAAACAGCTTCGAATGCCCACTTTTTCCTTTGGGACGCCCACACACTTCAAAGTCATCGGGTAGCTGAAACCACCTGCATCTGACTTCACTCCGGACAAGCCTGCAATAGGCTCAAATCCAAACCGATCCACACTGCACACCTGGCAACGCTCTCCTTAAAAGCAAAACCCTCCACACGCCATACATCCCATATGTACACAGGCACTTAATCCCATGCATCTGGATTTGCATTTAATGGCCTCACATGCATGGTTTCACACCATAGACGTGCTGTGGCACGACATCCACCCCCTCTAAACCTGCACATCCTCTGGTATGTGCCACACAGGTCCTGGAACTCACTGCCCAGGCATTATTTGCACACCAACATTGGTATATGTACAAGCATCAGCAATCACATCTGAATGGTTCTGCTTTCCCACCTGGATCAAATACCAATCGCTTTTGGCATATGTGGCATATCCTTTGCTCATATGAAGCCCTATCCTCACTTAGATTCCCCGCATATGCATAATTACCCTCATCATTCAAAGTGGGATGCTCTTCAAAATGATTTGCTTCAAAAATTTCTTCAGGCCATGTTTGAAGCCTTTGCACCACATATTGTATAGCCACACCAAATAACAACTGCATTAACAGCATGGAACACACACTTGGTAACATCCCATCCAAATCTACCGTGCCTGGATCCAGCTCTGATAAACATTCATTCTTCTCATCCAAAGACGGAAAAGCATCAACACATACAAAATCCAACAAGGCATCATCGAGAATAGCCTCCAGATCTGAATCAATCTCATCACAATCATTTGGTTTACATAACACCTGCACATCCTCACTTGCAACCAACAGTTGACTAGCATCAAGCATAGAAGAGTCCAAAGCTGATGGGGATCTATTATATACCATGAAATCATCCAATGCATCATCTAAGATAGCATCCAATCCAGGATCAATCGCATTGAAGCCATTATCATCTTGCAATCCCACATGTTGATTACCATGAACATTCATACCCCCATTTGGTTGCTCATATGCAGCCTCATGAGGCTCTGTGACCACACTTTGCATATCTTGCATGTTATCTCCCAGTATTTCTTGATACATGTCTGCAGATGGGCTTAGAACTATGGGTCCCTCACCCAAGTACCCTTGAATCTGTATATCATTGAACCCTGCATGATCCAAAAAGACAGATTCAATTTCCCTCTCCAAATCATCATCATAAACAGGCTTCCAAGCTCGAGATTGTTGCTCACAAATGTGGTTGCAAGGTAACCCTGACACTGATGACATAGCATCACCCTGTTTATTGTTGGAACACCCTGTTAGCATTCCAAAATAACCCAAATCCAAAGAACCTTGGCAACCAGCCTCAGAAGCAACATCACTGTTGGAATCACCCATATCACTCACCCCCTCTAAATCAATCACACATACTTGTGGCCCGTCTGCATATTCATGTACATCATCCTGCTTATAAGCATCATAACCAGATAAGAATGCAGTAATGATAGCATCTTCTTCTTGTCTTAGACCTTCAAACTCTGCAATCATGCTTTCAACAAGAAGCATTGGTTCCTGGCTGTTCTTCACACATATGATACGACACCTGAGGAATACCCTTCGAAACACCTGTCCTGAAGCTCTCTGAATCAAGTGTCTCCTCAAGCATAGGCATACACACATCATTTGATATGATCATAGGACCCTGTATGTCTGCACCCTCAAACAAGGAAGACAGATTATACTTGCAGAGTTCACCCATTGCATCACTAATGGCTTTTTGCAGTCCCAATTTAGCATAAACAGCCTCCACAATCTCTGTATCAGCCTTGAGTAGCAATTGATTGTCTTCCATAAGACATGCATCGACAACCACTTCTAAATTGGCTCGGATTGTTGCTGGAACACTATCACAGCTCACATTATACCTGGAACTCGCATAAATAAGTGCATCTGCAAAATCACTCCATCGTTTGGAGTGATACTCTGCTAGTTCCAGCACTTCATCTTTTAAATCAGGACTTACAAGGTATGCAAAAGATGCAATCATCATATTTTTAGGAACCCCTTGATTCTTCATCTCTGTCTCATAACACCTTAGATAGCTTTCTGGATCGTAACCATCAAATATATTGACCCTGTCATATACCAATTGCATCACAATTTCCACGGCTTCCTGAATTCGCTTTTCTTCTTCAATCTTCCTGAACCGCTCTTCAAGCTCTTTCATTTCTGCATATAAATGCTCCATTTTGCTAGCCATCTCTATGTACTCTCACCCCAGCGGTTTCACGTCGGGTTCACCAAAGCTGTCGTGACGTGGGCGGTGTCGCTGGGAAAGCGCGAGGCTTCTGGCTGTGAGAGTAAGTGGTTGAACTTCAAGGGGCATCACCTCATGGTATTCACATGAAAGATACACATGGCCATCATGGAGCATCAGAGGCTCAACATCCAACAAAACTATAAAATCAAACCCAACATAAACACCTCATATACATGACCAAACCAATCATCTTATGGTTCCAAAACCCAAGAAAAACCATATGGCACTTGTATGACTATATATACAAAGAGGGAAAAGGTTATTGATCCAGATCCTCACAATTGAGCCATCCTTTAGTCCAACCAGCTAACCTTCACCACCACAAGGTCCTCCACATAACTTGACATGCCGAATTGCAGAGATTAAATGCCAATCCTTGTCCTTTTTTCCATTAAAGCTAAAAAGCTGCAAGCTTGATTCCTGACATAATGTAATATGATCTGAGATTAAAACAAGGAGATTACAATCAAGGTCTCCTTTGATTTCTGCACAAACAGGATGGCTTTCTTTGGTGTCATTGTGTTCATGTAGCTCATAAACGACAATTCTACTCGGTAATTGAACTGCCACCCTCTTCTTGTTTTTCTGCAGCGCCTGTGGCTGCAGCTCGCCACTCAAACAGACACGGGCTCTCTCCCTCTTTCGCCGTGACTGCCCAGGCGACTCTCCCCTCTGACCAAAGCGGCCTCCCTGTGTCTATCTGCCCTGTGCAGAGAGTCTTTCCCGTATATCTGCAGCTTCAGCCCGTCCGGTTCCCTTCACACCAGCGGCCCTCAGTCATCCACAGCGCACCGAATACACCCCACCATTAATGTTTCTTTGGGTCTCTCTTGCATCTGCGCCAGCGAATCCCCAGCAGCTCCACATGGCCCTCTGCTCTTCCCTGTATATTTGCAGCTCGATCCGAGCCCTTCACACCCGGTCCTCTTACTACCGCCAGCACCAGCAGTAGCCAGCCACTCTGTCTTTGGCGCCTTTCACTCTCAGCTCGCCAGCAGCTGCTTCCTTAACCTCACTGCAATCCACGTGTTGCGCCTGGGAACCCCCCTCACCATAAGGCGACCTTTTTTCTTCTTATCTGCAGCCCACGCCGACTCCACAACTCGCCAGCTTCCAGAACGCTGCGTTGGCCACCCTTCAACGTTCCACGCCAACGTTGCCAGCTGGCAACGTTTTCCTTTTATTTTATTTATTATTTTCCTAATGCCTAAGGATGGCCACCCACCATACCTTCTATTTCACACCCAATGCCCACAATACTACCTTGGCCATTTCATCTTTATTTGCCCATGCTTTCCTCATACCTTCAAACAGCTTCGAATGCCCACTTTTTCCTTTGGGACGCCCACACACTTCAAGGCCATCGGGTAGCTGAAACCACCTGCATCTGACTCACTCCGGACAAGCCTGCAATAGGCTCAAATCCAAACCGATCCACACTGCACACCTGGCAACGCTCTCCTTAAAATCAAAACCCTCCACACGCCATACATCCCATATGTACACAGGCACTTAATCCCATGCATCTGGATTTGCATTTAATGGCCTCACATGCATGGTTTCACACCATAGACGTGTTGTGGCACGACAACGTGCTTGATGATGAACAATTGATTTCTCTGACTCAAGGCCAGATGGTACTCCAACCTGAGGAAATCCTTGACGTTCGGGAGAAGATTGTCAGGAGCAGAGTCCTTAGAGAATTTTTAGTAAAGTGGAAGTTCTTCCCTCTAGAAGACACCACCTGGGAGAAAGAAGAAGAGTTGGAGAAAGATTACTCCCACTTTGTGAGATAATGACATCTCACGTTTTTCAAGTGGGAGAGGATGTAAGATTCCTCCTCAGCCTGAATAATGAATAGGCTCTACTTCAATCCCCTCTAATTCTATTTCTGAATATAAGAAAATATTATTTTTCCTTGTTTTTGCCTAGAGAGATAAAAAATTCTAGAGAGTGGTAATTCAATATTGAGATTTTTTGGATAAACAAATTCTCCTAATATCAAAAATATGTTTCCTTGAAACAGAAAATCAAAATAAATTTTCCAAGGTGCATTAGGAATGAATTAAAAATGATTTAAAAGACAGCCTAAGGGTCAAGACTTTCTGAAATTTTTGGATTCTAGTCCAATTAAGGTTCCTATGTGCCAATAAGAGTAATCCAAGTGTTGGGATGAGATAAATCCAATGAATAAAAGAAAATACTTGAAAATGAGTAAATGCCCACATAAGATGAAGAGTTGACTGAGTACAAGGTTTATTAGTTAAAAACTATGAGATATTACTAAAAAATTGATATATTTTGGTATAATGATACATTTTTGACACCTTGGTAAGGAGGGGGGGAGACCTCAAGGAGGCGCCTATTTCACACATGTGAATGAGTTTTAAATTCAAAAATATTAAGATCTTTTTCTCTCTCCTCTCTCCTGGATACAAACCAAATCAAAAAGGGAGCTAAACTGGTCCAAATCTTGTCCAAATTCAGCCAAACTGAAGCTGGAAAATTCTAGAACTTAGTTAGACTCAGTTACTGACCTCCCTCACCTATAAATAGACCCTCATTCTTTTGTATTCTCATCTGTGAAGCACTAGACTATGCCAGTATTACATTAAAATAAGTATATTTTCTATTATCCTCTACAATTTGGAGAGATTGGAGCTTCTCTCTCTCTCTCTCTTCAACCTTCCTTGGAGCTTTCCTCTCAACATACTAACCAATTGATTGGTTGGGGGCTTCTTCTAAGAATAGAGAAGCAATAAAAACAAGAGGTAAGATGTGACTTTATGGTTTTTTCTCTAATATTCTCAATGTTTTCACTTCTCAACCCCTGTCAAGCTTGAGAAGTTTCAAATGAATGGTTTTTCAATGCAAATTAAGCTTTCTAAATAATTTTGATGAATAATCACAAAAAGTTTACATTTGTGCTTAATTAGGATGTTTTTTAAGTGTATCTCTCTCTCCCCCAAAGAATGGTCATTCCTATGACCAATTCTCTATTCAAATGATGCTTCTCATGGAGCAATTCTTAATTCTAAAATCAAACTCCATGCTAGTTAAGCTAGAGCCTAAAGAAATGGCTTTTTAATGCTTTTATGTTACATAAATTATGATAAACTTATGATTTAGATCCATAAAATGGATTTAGATCTATTGATAGTTAATCTATCATAATTGTATTACTAAGTTTTATTCTTTCAAAATTTATTAAAAATTATCAGTAATAGCAAAGCGGAGCTATGGCAAAAATTTTAGAAATTAATACATAAATCATTTTTTTGCATAATGTGAAAGGAGGACTTCCTACCATATTCTAGGATTAGTCATCCTATGCTAAAAGAATAATTCTCATCATATCCATGGAAAATTAATTTTTAATGTTTATGCATAAATAGTTAATTAGAGAAAAAGAGAAATTTTTAGTAATTTTATTTTTATGATAAAAGAGGAATTCCCATGATAATGGAGATCCATGTATTTCAATGGAGAAAGAGAAAATTTGGAATATTGAAATGGGTATTTTATTTAAAATTAAAGAGAAATTTTAGATAAATTATTTTATGCATGAATAAATTTAAATGATAAAAGAGAAATTCCCATCATATTTGGAATTCAATCATTTAAATTCAAAAAGTGGAATTCCTGTCATATTTAAATTAATGGATATTTTTATTTAATTTTTTAAGAGAAATTTTAGTTAAAATTATTTTATGCATGAATAAATTTAAATGATGAAAGAGAAATTCCCACCATATTTGGAATTCAATCATTTAAATGGAAAAAGTGGAATTCTTATCATATTTAAATTAATGGATATTTTTATTTAATTTTTAAGAGAAATTTTAGTTCAAATTATTTTATGCATGAATAAATCTAAATGATAAAAGAAGAATTTCCATCATATTTTGAATTCAATCATTTAAATGGAAAAAGATAAATTCTTGGTATATTTGGAATATTAAATATTTTTATTTAATTTAAAGAGAAATTTTACATAGATGTATTTTATGATAGAAGAGAAATTCCCATGACATTTGGATTGCACTCATTAAATGAGAAAAAGAGGAATTTTAAGCTTATTTAAAAAAATGGATAATTATATTTAATTAAAAGAAGAATTTTTATGATATTTAAGTAGAGAAAGATTTGAATTAATTCTTAATGACAAAAGAGAAATTTTCACCATAATTCCATCTAAGGAATTAAGGTTGAGAAATTAAATGGTAGAAAGCATATCTTTAGATATTTTATGTGGTTAAATCACCAAATTGGTATTTACCCAAAAATAGATTAAATGGAAGAAGAGTATTTTCATTAAAACCCAATATTCTCTAATAAAACCATTTCTTAATCTACCATGGAAAAGAAAGAATGAAATTCACAAAGTTGGAATTTTCTTACGATTAGAAGATCAGTAGTTGTTTATCTGAGAAAATCCTTGCTAGAACTAAACCGAATGATTTTTGAATCTCTCGATCTGAATCAAGCAAAAACTTCATGACCGATTCCAGTTCCTAAATACAAAGAATAGAGTACCGTTGAATTAAACTAGTTTTCCTTTGACCGAAATCACCAAGAATCTAGTTGGACAATCAGTCAAATGATGGGTAGATTACCCTGATGAGAGATCAAGGATTCTCATTATGAAATTGGGAATTAAGGGAAAAGAGGTTTTGTGGAACCAATCTCAAACTGGGAATTTTACTTGCATTGAACCTTTGTTTTCATTTAAAGGACTGTTTTATGCCAAATGCTGGAGGAAGCATTTGGCATGTGTTTTACTAAGAGGAGGTTTGTTTGCAATAGTTGGCGGGGAGTCGTCAAAAGGGACGTCGCTCGCGGGCAAAGCCTGCCAAGGTCTTGACCAGCCTCGGTACGGTTAAAATGGTGCACTTTCGATAAGATGGGCGAGGACCGACAAAGCGATCCCTCAGTGAAGTGCTAGGACACCTAAGTAGGATCCTAGAGGGTTCTGACCAGGTGATGCACAGGCTCGAGGTTGCTATAACACCCATGCATGCATCGAGGAAGATTCGGATGGACTAAGAAGAATGACTTTTGTGAATCAAATTTTGATATTGTATCTCGTTGGTTGCCCAACTGGTCTTCAACGGAGAGTCTAGAGAACACATTTTGTAATACAATGGACTCAGAATTTTGGAGGATGATGATCAGTAATATTATGATTTTCATTGAAGGATTGTTTTAAAGACAGTCGAATCTGTTTATACATGGCAATTTCATATCGGGTGTGTACGTGGTATGCCTACTTTAAATTTTGCTTAAAATCCAGTTAGGGGGCCTGGGAACTCTTTTCCTCGGTACCCGGGCAAAACATAACCAAATCTTTATAAAGAAATCCCACAGTGGTCGGGTGGTTGGCTAACCCATGGGGGCCGGTAGGCTGGATCGGGGGATTCTTGCGAAACAATTAAGATACGATTAGTTACATTAGTTAGATTAAGTCCTGAGAAGACCCTTGTTCTATGGGAGGGAATCAGCCTGTGCCTCGTTAAAGGACGAAAAAAGCAGTGATTCTATGGACCAAGTGCAAGTCTCTTCTTTGATCTGACCATGTGACTTCAGGTTTGGTCGAATCAGTTTAACTAGTTAAGACTCTGACTCGGTAGATTAATTCCCCCATTATAAGATTTTCACATGGCGGAATCGCCCATGCCTTTCGGGTGAGGGAAGTTTTCCGGGCTCAATTTCGGAGGAACCGCAGAACTAGTCTCTTGTCCGGACTAGTCTCTTGTCCGGACATCCGTTGGGCAAGGCCCCGAGTGTGGATCCCTACCCCGCATGAGAAGCTGACGTAGCTTTCGCCGTCAGTGCCCTCGGAGGGAGAACCACGGAGGAGGGGCAAGGGTCTCACAGCTCGTATCAGAGCTTTGTTGAAAGCTAATAAGGAGAAATGAATTTTTATCACAGAAAGAGCATTAACATATTGTATTTTCATTCCTTAAGCTTCACTAATAAAGATTTTAAATCAAAGAATTTGATTTTTTAGATGGAAGTTACACACTTATCTGGTGTTCCCGACCTCACCGAGTCACAAGACATGACTGTGTTCGCCTTCGAGCATCTCATCTCTTCCGCTACTACAACCGAACGAGTCGAGCTGCCACACTTGTAGCCATTTTGAGGATCTATATTTAACTGACCTAGCGGAGAGACGGCGGCACAAGTGGTTTGTAGGGCAATATGTCCATGCCTCTTGCGACCAGCGTGCAATGCTGAGGCAGAATCTCTCATTAACCACCATGATTTTGACCAGGCTGAAAGTGATACATGATGTTATTTTATGTCACTCAAGGCCTTGAAATTTCAGACTTTCCTGCCAAATCTACAGACTCCTTAGTCGCTTAGCAGTAGTAAGGAAACATTTGTATCAGGGCATGTCTATACTGTCGTCTTATGTGTCTCCCGAGGAGATTTTGACTTCAGCAACCAAGCTACTCTATGTACATATTGCAACCTTTCTATAAATAAAGAAATGTTTTGTGGAAAAATTCCCTGTTGTATAAGTGATTGTTTATTGCTGAATTGATGAAGTAAAATCTATTACCGGACATATGTCATAGATCTCCAATAAGATCATTTATCTTGTTTAAGAAATTATTTTTTGAACCTCTTAATTCTTAGGATCTCGTGGACAATATCAAAATAAAAATTTAATATTATATCATTTTTGGCAGAATCATGAGGCGAGGAAACCGTGGCCATCAGCCAGACCCTCTCTCTGAAGAAGAAGAAGAGCTTGACCCTGACGTTGGCAAGGCTCTTCACTCACAGAACTCAGCCCAGGACCCTTCAAAGGAGAAGGGGAGAACCTGGGCAAGGCTGTGGAGAAATGGGTGGAAGCTATGGAAGAGTATTTTGATGTCACATGCTACAATGAGCGGAGCAAAATGGCTCTTGCGAGGCTAAAAATTGTGGAAACAGCTAGGGTGACATGGAGGAACTCCAGCTCTCTCAAGAATGTAGAGGGAAGAGCTTGGAAGCGAGAATAGATGCTTCAGATGTCAGGGGTTTGGGCACCAGCTCAAGGATTGCCCATCTCCTTCTCTGGGCAAAGGAAGCCAAGGTCCCAGAGTTCACAGACAGACTCCTTCGTATCAGTCCCAATCAGAGTCCCCCGTGCCAAAATTAGGGCAACCCCAGAAGAGTACCAGCTCAGCCTGCAACCTCCATGCAAATCAGTCTCCAAACTCCCTCCCAAAATTAGAATAACCAACGAGAGAGAGTTCCACCTCAGACTACAGCAGCTAGAGCTGTCACTATAGCTGATGAAGTGGAGGAAGAAAAAGGATAGATCTATGTAGCAATAGAGCATCAGGGGAATAACCATCAATTTTTTAGTCCTCCAGACTCTAGCAGAGTACCAGGGTAAGCGATTCAAGCTTTTAATTGATTCAAGCAGTACTCATTCTTTTATTTCCCCAGGATGTCTGCATAAATTAGTCCTAAATCAAAAATCAGGAAAACCTATGTAAGTGGATTTGGCTAGTGGAAAGATTCTTTTCACACACCTTGAGACAGACCTTATTCAATTTAGCCTAGATGAGAACGTAACAGAGTGCCAATTCAGAGTCCTATCCTTGGGAATCTATGACTTTGGAATGGATTGGCTCCAAAAGAATCAGACTGACATTCATTGTCACAAAGGAACCATCTCTTTCCTCAACCTTCACGGGAATACAGTTCAAGGAACTGGAATTTTCGGATCCCCAGTGCTACAATTAGTCAAGGCTTCCAAATTATTAAAAGGGCTTAGAAAGAGGGAAGCTGTTTATATCGTTAAGATGAATCCAGTAGACAAAAAATGCAAGGCTAAAGAACCAAAGTGGTTAAGTGAGTATGCAGATGTGTTTCCTGAAGAGCTGACTGAGATGCCTCCATCTCACAAAGTAGAGAAAGTGGTAAAAGAATAATTCTCATCATATCCATGGAAAATTAATTTTTAATGTTTATGCATAAATAGTTAATTAGAGAAAAAGAGAAATTTTTAGTAATTTTATTTTTATGATAAAAGAGGAATTCCCATGATAATGGAGATCCATGTATTTCAATGGAGAAAGACAAAATTTGGAATATTAAAATTGATTTTTATTTAAAATTAAAGAGAAATTTTAGATAAATTATTTTATGCATGATGAAATTTAAATGATAAAAGAGGAATCCCCATCATATTTGGAATTCAATCATTTAAATGGAAAAAGTGGAATTCTTGTCATATTTAAATTAATGGATACTTTTATTTAATTTTTAAGAGAAATTTTAGTTAAAATTATTTTATGCATGAATAAATTTAAATGATGAAAAAGGAATTCCCATCATATTTGGAATTCAATCATTTAAATGGAAAAAGAGGAATTCTTGGTATATTTGGAATATTTAATATTGTTATTTAATTTAAAGAGGAATTTTACATAGATGTATTTTATAATAAAAGAGGAATTCCCATGACATTTGGATTGCACTCATTAAATGAGAAAAAGAGGAATTTTAAGCTTATTTAAAAAAATGGATAATTATATTTAATTAAAAGAAGAATTTTTATGATATTTAAGTAGAGAAAGATTTGAATTAATTCTTAATGACAAAAGAGAAATTTTCACCATAATTCCATCTAAGGAATTAAGGTTGAGAAATTAAATGGTAGAAAGCATATCTTTAGATATTTTATGTGGTTAAATCACCAAATTGGTATTTACCCAAAAATAGATTAAATGGAAGAAGAGTATTTTCATTAAAACCCAATATTCTCTAATAAAACCATTTCTTAATCTACCATGGAAAAGAAAGAATGAAATTCACAAAGTTGGAATTTTCTTACGATTAGAAGATCAGTAGTTGTTTATCTGAGAAAATCCTTGCTAGAACTAAACCGAATGATTTTGGTTAGACTACGAGGGGACGAACAGTAAACCTACTTGTCCATCTCTCGATCTGAATCAAGCAAAAACTTCATGACCGATTCCAGTTTCTAATACAAAGAATAGACTACCGTTGAATTAAATTAGTTTTCCTTTGACTGAAATCACCAAGAATCTAGTTGGACAATCAGTCAAATGATGGGTAGATTACCCTAATGAGAGATCAAGGATTCTCATTATGAAATTGGGAATTAAGGGAAAAGGGGTTTTGTGGAACCAATCTCAAACTGGGAATTTTACTTGCATTAAACCTCTGTTTTCATTTAAAGGATTGTTTTATGCCAAAATGCTGTGGAGGAAGCATTTGGCATGTGTTTTACTAAGAGGAGGTTCATTTACAATAGCTGGAGGGGAGTCGTCGAGGGACGTCGCTCGCGACAAAGCCTGCCAAGGTCTTGACCATCCTCGCTACAGTTAAAATGGTGCGCTTCTGATACGATGGGCGAGGATCGACGAAGCGGTCTCTCAGTGAAGTTCTAGGACACCTAAGTAGGATCCTAGAGGGTTCTGACCAGGTGATGCACAGGGTCAAGGTTGCTATAACACCCATGTGTGCATCGAGGAAGATTCGGATGGACTAAGAAGAATGACTTTTGTGAATCAAATTTTGATATTGGATCTCATTGGTTGGCCAGCTGGTCTTCAACGGAGAGTCCAGAGGACTTATTTTGTAATACAATGGACTCAAAATTTTGGAGGATGATGATCAGTAATATTATGATTTTCATTGAAGGATTGTTGTGAGATCCCTGTCCCCACCGCGCAACAAATTCGTGGTGCTAGCAGCGGAAGTAGCATTTCTTGCACGGGACAGAGTCCCACACTCGGGGCCTCGTCCACGGATATCCGGATAAGAGACTAATCCGTCGGTTTTTTCAAAACCGAACTCGGAAAAACTTCCTTTATCCGAAAAGCACGGGCGATTCCACCAGGATAATTTTATTACTCTAACGTAGTCAAGACCATTACTAATCAAACTAATCCGACTGCACCTCTAAAGGTACTCGATCAGTTCGAGGAAGAAACTTGCACTTGGATCATTGGAATCAACGCTTTTTTCTCCATTAAGAGGCACAGCCGTTGATTCCTATCCATAGAACAATTACTATCCGGGATTTACTTCATCTATCGTAATAACAGAATTTGAGTCTCGATTTACGGATCCATCATTCCAGCCTAACCCCATCCAGTCCCATGGACTAGCCAACCGCCCAACCACTGTAGTGATGGGATCCAATTAAGAATTTGGTTAGGTTTTGTCCCGGGTACCAAGGAAAAGGGTTCCAAGGCCCCCTAGCCGAAAGTTCATGCAAACATAAAACTAGTCACACCACTTACACACCCAATATGAAATTACCTTTTTCTTAGCATCACCTAACTTTAAAACAATCCTTTAATGAAACCATTATGTCACTGATGACAATCCTCAGTCTCTGGTTGAATCCTTATTTCCAGTCATTCATTCATCGGTATACTTATGGCATCATTGGTAACTAGAACGCTCATCACCTGTTCACTCAGGGGCCTTTTCCATAGTTCCTAGCTCATAGTAACCGGCAATATACTCATATAATAGAATGGAATCTCCGTGCAAGATCAGCAAGATCAACCTACAGATCCATATAAAAGAGCCATGGACTCATCCGTTGAGGATCAGTAAGGTCAATCAACCAGTAAGGTCAATCAACCAGATCCATGCCCGGTTTCAGAAAACAACTCTTACTCCTTGTTCCAATATCTTCCACGACGCACGTGTGGGTATCTTCGGCGACCCAGAGCCCGAGCACCGTATGGTCAGCACCCTCTAGGATCCTTCGCAGGTGACCTAGCGCTTCACTCATAGGCCGCTTCCTTGGTCCCTAATCCACCGTACCGGAAGCTCACCATTTAAATCGAACCGAGGCTGGTCAAGACCTCGGCCGACCTTGCTACGCGCCTCCATTGACTCTCCGTCAGCAGTTGCAACTTTATCAGTTAGGTCGCCTTGACCTCAATCCACAAGACGGTCAAAATGCTTCCCTAGCATTCTTAACATAAAACATTCATTTACAAACAGTTCACAAAATACAGTTTCTATATCAAACTCTCGTCTTTTCCATTTTATCCTCCTTAGTCCACATTACTTATTCCACATCCCATTCATATGTATTCATCATCATCCATTCACTCATATCGACGACACATTATTTCCCATACACATTCACATTCATTATTCTACATACACATCCATGCATACATCCATTTTCACATCCTCATTCATACATCCACTTCCACATACATACATCCACATCCGTATCTACATCCATACATCCACATCCACATCTACATTCATATCCATACATCCACATCCACATCCACATTCACATTCATACATACACATCCACATCCACATTCACATTCATACATACATATCCGTATCTACATCCATACATCCATATTACATCCATTCTCGCTCTACACATTCCATATACATCTTATCATATCCTATCACATCTCATACACATCTTATCACATCTCATACACCTCTTATCACATCTTATCACTTCCCATATGCATCTTATCGCATATTATCACATCTCATACACCTCTTATCACGTCTTATCACATTTCATATCTTTTTATAGAATACAAGAGAATTCTTATATTTGATATAAGGTTTCTCTACATTTTTATTTATGCATAAATTTCATTTAAGGAGACTAACACTTTCGAATTAAAAATCAATCTTTTATGCATCTTCCTACGCATAATTCCATTTTAAATGAAAATGACACTTTTGAATTAAAATTCAATCTTTTATGCATCTTCCTATGCATAAATTCAATTTGGATGAGAATTGACATTTTTGAATTAAAAAACCATCTTTTATGCATCTTCCTATGCATAAATTCAATTTGGATGAGAATAACGCTTTTGAATTGAAATCTTATTCTTTTATGTATCTTCTTGTGCATAAATTCAATTTAGATGAGAATGACACTTTGAATTAAAAATCAACTTTTATGCATCTTCTTATGCATAAATTCAATTTGGTAGGAATTACACTTTTAGAATAAAAGAATTTCTCTTATGCATCTAAGTTATGCATAAAATCCATTTATGATGAAAATCACACTTTTAGTATAAAAAGAATATCTTTTATGCATACCTCTATGCATACCTCTATGCATGAAATCCAATATGATAAAAGTAACACTTTTACAATAAAATAATCAACTTTTATGCATACCTCTATGCATGAAATTCAATTATGATAAAAGTCGCACTTTTATAATAAAATAATCAACTTTTATACATACCTCTATGCATGGAATTCAATATAATAAAAGACACACTTTTATAATAAAATAATCAACTTTTATGCATACCTTTATGCATGAAATTCAATTATGATAAAAGTCACACTTTTATAATAAAATAATCAACTTTTATGCATACCTTTATGCATGAAATTCAATTATGATAAAAGTCACACTTTTATAATAAAATAATCAACTTTTATGCATACCTTTATGCATGAAATTCAATTATGATAAAAGTCACACTTTTATAATAAAATAATCAACTTTTATGCATACCTTTATGCATGAAATTCAAATATGATAAAAGTAACACTTTTGATATAAAAATTTATCCTTTATGCATACTTCTATGCATGAAAATAAAAATTGATAAAAGTAACACTTTTGATATAAAAATTTATCCTTTATGCATACTTTTATGCATGAAAATAAAAATGATAAAAATAACACTTTTGATATAAAAATTTATCCTTTATGCATACTTCTATGCATGAAAATAAAAATGATAAAAATAACACTTTTGATATAAAAATTTATCCTTTATGCATACTTCTATGCATGAAAATAAAAATGATAAAAATAACACTTTTGATATAAAAGTTTATCCTTTATGCATACTTTTATGCATGAAAATAAAAAATGATAAAAGTAACACTTTTGATATAAAAATTTATCCTTTATGCATACTTCTATGCATTAAAATAAAAATTGATAAAAGTAACACTTTTGATATAAAAATTTATCCTTTATGCATACTTCTATGCATGAAAATAAAAATGATAAAAGTAACACTTTTGATATAAAAATTTATCCTTTATGCATAATATAAAAGTTTAATTTCTCCATGATTACAATGAAATTCTTTTAATTAATCTAGGATGATAATTCCTAGAATATGGTAGGAAGTCCTCTTTTCATGCTTTGAATGAAATTATTTTATGTGTAAATTTTTACAAAATTTTGCCATAGCTCCGCTATGACTGATAAATCTCAATTATTTTAAAGATAAAGCTTATCTTTAAGGGAATGATTAGAATGATCCCTAATTGGATCATTAACCCATAATGGATTGAATCAAAAATAATCATGAAATACATAAACTAAAAGCATGAAAAAAAAATCATTAATTTGGTCTCAAGCATAGATTAATCTTGGATTAAGAAAAAGCTTTATGAAAAGCTTCATTTGGATTGAGAATGGGTCATGAGTATGACCATTTCTTGAGTGAGAGAGAGAAATTACATAAAAACCATTAGAATTTAAACATAAATAAAAATTTATGTAATTCTTTACTATCATTAATCAATTAACTTCAATAGCATTCATCAAATTATGTAACTCTTCACTACTATTCATCAATTAACTTCAATAGCATTTAAAAACCATACCAATTAAGCTTCTCAAGCTTGAGAGGGGTTGAGAAGAGAGAAACATTGAGAAATTATAGAAAAGATCAATATTCACTAATTACCTTACAAATTGCTTGATTCTTTGTTCACGGTAGAGGCCCCCAACCAATCAATTGGTTTAGTATGTTGATGGAGCCACCACTGGGGATTGAAGAAAGAAGGAAGTGTCAAAAACTAGTGAATTAATAATGAATTCACAGTTCTTGGCTTAGGTGAAGTAGAGTAACAATGCATTAAACATTGTTGTTTTCCAACAAAGGGGAAGGCCTCTATTTATAGGAAAAAGTGAGTTCCTAACCAAACAAACTGATTCTAGAATTTTCCAACTCAGTTTGGTCAATTTTTAACTATTTTTAGGTCAGTTGAGCTAACTTTTCGTAACTAGACTTGAATTAGGAGAGAGGAGAGATGAAATATCTCAATTTTTATGAGTTTAAAACTCATTCAAGCATGTGAAATATGCACCTCCTTTAAAGAACTCCCCTTGAATTAGGAGAGAGGAGAGAGGAGAGAGGAGAGATGAAATATCTCAATTTTTATGAGTTTAAACCTCATTCAAGCATGTGAAATATGCACCTCCTTTAAAGAACTCCCCTTCCTTACATATGTGTCAAAATGGAATCATTATACTCAAAATATCTCATATTTTTAATATTGCTCATAGTTTTTTACAAATAAACCTTGTATATTTTCAACTCTTCATCTTATGTGAAATATGCACGTCCTTTAAAGAACTCCCCTTCCTTACATATGTGTCAAAATGGAATCATTATACCCAAAATATCTCATATTTTTAATATTGCTCGTAGTACTAATAAACCTTATACATTTTTAACTCTTCATCTTATGTGAGCATTTACTCATTTTTGGGTATCTTCTTTTACAAATTGGATTTATCTCCTCCCTACACATGGATTGATGCTATTGGCCCATAGGAACCTTAATTGGACCATAATCGAAAAATTTCTGAAAATCTAGACCCTTAGGCTAAGGTCCTTTATACCTATTTCCAATTAATTCCAATTGCACATTGGAAAGTTCTTTTTGAATTTCTGTTTCAGGGGAACTTATTTTAATAAGATGAGATAATTTTCTTTCCAAAATATTAAAAATCTGAATATTCTCTCTCTAGAATATTTTCTCTCTCTAGGTTAAAACAGTTAGAAACAAGTCTTTTATATTTCTGAAGAGGGATTGATTACAGGGGAAGATGCTAGACATTTTGAGAGGCTGGGGAGGAATCTTACATTCTCCCCCACTTGAAAAACGCGAGATGCTCTCATCTCACAAACAGGGGGTAATTTCGCAAGATGCACAAGTATGAGATTGAGAGAAAATTTTTAATTAAGATTAACCACCAAGAAAAGTCTCAAAGAGAGTAAGGGTCAAGACAAGAACAAGATTTAAACTTTATTCATTCTTGGAACATATACAGTAAAGATAGAAGAACTCTTTAAACTTCCATAAGCCCGTCCATCATATGATCACAAAAGCAGCACTCACAAGCTGCGCACGTATAAAGTAACTCATCTATGGGAATAATTCTGTTGGTTATTGCCGCACCTATCTCAGTGGTATGAGGTGATCTAACAAAAGGACCTCTGAGAGGCAAGCCAAAAATGGGGTAAAGGCATATCTTCTGATGAGGAAGAAAACACGCCAGTAAGAAGACCCGCTCAGAAAACCCAAGATGCCTTGATCTCATCACGCAATAGTATCGGGGACCCAAACCCAAAGCTTCAATAACCATAGCCAAGCGGACATTGTTACGAAAGTGCTGCTGACCCCAGGGTGTTACCCTAGTTATGTCTTGATAGGTCCGCCATTTGGTCTGAGCTACAGAAGTTCCCAAGTGAGGGAAAAGTGAGCGCTCATACAGTTCTATAAAATCCTTCTTCACATACTCACTTGCATCTTGAAGGTGAGAAATCATCATGGATAAAACCAATTCTTGCTGCCAAGCCATAAAGGAGATTAAGAAGAAAGGAGATCGATGGAAGTAAGATTACTGCGAGCGACTAGTAAAAGTTACGACTTATATAAAGGAAGGAGCTAGCGTAACTTAGAAGCCAACGGTATCTTGCCACTGAAGTTTTACCGTCTTTCCAAGATTTGGTTTTGGCACATTTTTCTATAGAAGGCATTAAGAATTTTGAGATGAGGAGATAAAAGAAGTTCGTAGGCTAAGTCACCTACTTTCTTTGGTCCACAATATCTGGGGGATAACTACTTATACTCCCCAAGAGATAAAGAACTTCTTTTGGTCCGTACTCAATGAAGACTATATCTGCTTCTTTGAATTCTCTGACTGTCCTCTTCTTATCTGTATACTGTTTCTGTCAATCCTGGGTAGCTTTTATATCTTTATGAATTGCCTGTATCTGTTGCTCTATGTCGCCAAGCATTTGACTGGTCATCTCGACCCTAATCAATGGGTCGGAACTAGTTAATGGAGTTAAGCAATCTTGTCCGAAAAAACCTTGGCATCCAAAACACCGGTTCTCACTTCTGAACTCATCGTTCTGAATCCTTAAAACAGGTGGGCTCCTGAGAAGGTATTATGGGAAAAGTGTCTTCCCTTTTTAAACAGAATCTTTCTTTTATTTTAGAGAGGGAATAATTATAAGATCAGAAGGAGATTCTTACTCCTGCATACATCTAAGGCTGGGGGAGGAATCTTACATTCTTCCCCACTTAAAAAGTGCGAGATGTCCTCATCTCGCAAAGTAGAGGACAACTCTTTTTCTTAAAGATCCAATTTATTCTAGGGTTCCTTATATTCTGGTCAACCCAACAGAATACGAGGATAATCCCTTAAATAGAACTCATCATTAAATAACAATTTATTCAAATCATATCATTCATATCTTTAACACGATAATGGTCCATTAGACCGAAAAATTTCCTTCTGAACATTC
This sequence comes from Cibotium barometz, assembly GCF_041138505.1. NCBI lineage: Eukaryota > Viridiplantae > Streptophyta > Polypodiopsida > Cyatheales > Cibotiaceae > Cibotium > Cibotium barometz. The sequence goes on along the minus strand of NW_028229430.1, from coordinate 45,773 downwards.
CTCCACCACGGGAATTTCAGTTAAGCAAGTTCTCAATTTGTCATCCCTTAACTTTATCTACCGTGTCAAGTATTAACAATAGCAATTTGACAGCACAATCCACTAATCTCATAGTGATTTGCTGAAATCATTATCATCACTTATCATCACAGGGACTCGTCCCAATCATCCACATTGTGGTTTCGCTCAGCTTATTACATTTCAACCCATTTTCAGGGATCATCATCATTTTTCAATCAGAATCCAAATCAATTCATCAGTTCCCAAACAAAATTAAAAATCATATCAACCACATTCGAATTTATCAACTGGATAGCATTAATGCTTATAATTTCAAGTCTTAGATTTACTCGTATATACTACCGGTAAAGAGCTGCAGTTATATCCTCGGTATATACGGATAGTCATGATACTCGAAACTATAAGGTAAATACCATCATGTCTAGGCCTCAAGCAAGTCAGGGTTCCATATAATTGCGGTACTTCCAATTGAAGACCCAATTAATAATTTACGAATTTCAATTTTAATTAACGGTTTGTATGAATTATATCACACAATTACAACCTTTTTGTGCGTCTTGATAACTTTTGACATAATTGGCTCCTCAGTTAATCTTATTGGAGATCTATGACATAAGTCTGATAAACAGATTTTTCTTTATTCGATCGTCCGTAAAAAAAACATTTGTATATTTATATACAAGTTGCAATAAGTACATAGAGTGGCTCGGCTCCAAAATTCAAAATCTCCTCGAGAGATGCATAAGACGACAGTACTGGGCCATAGTCATGCCCTGTTACATAATTTCTCTAATTGCGAAGGGAGCTATTATTTTCTCCTTAGGGATAAATTGACTAAAGAGTCTATAAACTCGGCAAGCAAGTCTGAAATTTTGAGGCGTTGAAAGATATAGAATGACACCACGCGTCATTTTCAGCTTTATCAAAATCATGGCCAATGAGAGGTTCTGCCTCAGCATTGCATGCCGGTTGCAAGAGGCATGGATATATAGCCCTGCAAACCACTTATGATGTTCTCTCCACTAGGTTAGGAAAATATAATTCCTCAAAATGGCGTGCGAGTCTTGCTCGGCTTGTTCGAGTTGAAGCGGAAGAGATGAGATACTGGAAGGCAAATGCAATCATATCTTGAGACTGGGTGAGGTCGGGAATACCAGATAAATGGGAAACTTCCATCTATAAAAACAATTTCTTTGATTAAAATTTCTTCATTAAAGAAGCTTATGGAATGAAAATACATTATGAAAATGCTGTTTTTGAATTCTTATTACTAATTTCAGATAAGAATTTAATTATCTTTATTAGCTTTCAATTTCGCTCTGATACCAACTGTGAGATCCATGTCCCCACCGCGCAACGGATTCGTGGTGCTAGCAGCGGAAGTAGCATTTCTTGCGCGGGGCAGAGTCCCACACTCGGGGCCTCATCCACGGATATCCGGATAAAAGACTAATCCGTCAGTTTTTCCAAAACCGAACCCGGAAAAACTTCCTTTATCCGGAAAGCACGGGCGATTCCACCAGGATAATTTTGTTACTCTAACGTAGTCAAGACCATTACTGATCAAACTGATCCGACTGCACCTCTAAAGGTACTCGGTCAGTTCGAGGAAGAAACTTGTACTTGGATCATTGGAATCAACGCTTTTTTCCCCATCAAGAGGCACAGCCGTTGATTCCTATCCATAGAACAATTACTATCCGAGATTTACTTCATCTATCGTAATAACAGAATTTGAGTCTCGATTTACGGATCCATCACTCCAGCCTAACCCCATCCAGTCCCATGGGTTAGCCAACCGCCAACCGCCCAACCACTGTAGTAATGGGATCCATCACTCCAGCCTAACCCCATCCAGTCCCATGGGTTAGCCAACAACCACTGTAGTGATGGAATCCAATTAAGAATTTGGTTAGGTTTTGTCCCGAGTACCAAGGAAAAGGGTTCCAAGGCCCCCTAGCCGGAAGTTCATGCAAACATAAAACTAGTCACACCACTTACACACCCAATATGAAATTGCCTTTTTCTTAGCATCACCTAACTTTAAAACAATCCTTTAATGAAACCATTATGTCACTGATGACAATCCTCAGTCTCTGGTTGAATCCTTATTTCCAGTCATTCATTCATCGGTATACTTATGGCATCATTGGTAACCAGAACGCTCATCACCTGTTCACTCATCAGGGGCCTTTTCCATAGTTCCTAGCTCATAGTAACCGGCAATATATTCATATAATAGAATGGAATCTCCGTGCAAGATCAGCAAGATCAACCCACAGATCCATATAAAAGAGCCATGGACTCATCCGTTGAGGACCAGCAAGGTCAATCAACCAGATCCATGCCCGGTTTCAGAAAACAACTCTTACTCCTTGTTCCAATATCTTCCACGATGCACGTGTGGGTATCTTCGGCGACCCAGAGCCCGAGCACCGTATGGTCAGCACCCTCTAGGATCCTTCGCAGGTGACCTAGCGCTTCACTCATAGGCCGCTTCCTTGGTCCCTAATCCACCGTACCGGAAGCTCACCATTTAAATCGAACCGAGGCTGGTCAAGACTGACCTTGCTACGCGCCTCCATTGACTCTCCGTCAGCAGTTGCAACTTTATCAGTTAGGTCGCCTTGACCTCAATCCACAAGACGGTCAAAATGCTTCCCCAGCATTCTTGACATAAAACATTCATTTACAAACAGTTCACAAAATACAGTTTCTATATCAAACTCTCGTCTTTTCCATTTTATCCTCCTTAGTCCACATTACTTATTCCACATCCCATTCATATGTATTCATCATCATCCATTCACTCATATCGACGATACATTATTTCCCATACACATTCACATTCATTATTCTACATACACATCCATGCATACATCCATTTTCACATCCTCATTCATACATCCACTTCCACATACATACATCCACATCCACATACATACATCCACATCCGTATCTAATCCACATTCACATTCATACATACACATCCACATCCACATTCACATTCATACATACATATCCGTATCTACATCTATACATCCATATTACATCCATTCTCGCCCTACACATTCCATATACATCTTATCATATCCTATCACATCTCATACACATCTTATCACATCTCATACACCTCTTATCACATCTTATCACTTCCCATATGCATCTTATCGCATATTATCACATCTCATACACCTCTTATCACATCTTATCACATTTCATATCTTTTTATAGAATACAAGAGAATTCTTATATTTGATATAAGGTTTCTCTACATTTTTATTTATGCATAAATTTCATTTAAGGAGACTAACACTTTCGAATTAAAAATCAATCTTTTATGCATCTTCCTATGCATAATTCCATTTTAAATGAAAATGACACTTTTGAATTAAAATTCAATCTTTTATGCATCTTCCTATGCATAAATTCAATTTGGATGAGAATTGATATTTTTGAATTAAAAAACCATCTTTTATGCATCTTCCTATGCATAAATTCAATTTGGATGAGAATAACGCTTTTGAATTGAAATCTTATTCTTTTATGCATCTTCTTGTGCATAAATTCAATTTAGATGAGAATGACACTTTGAATTAAAAATCAACTTTTATGCATCTTCTTATGCATAAATTCAATTTGGTAGGAATTACACTTTTAGAATAAAAGAATTTCTCTTATGCATCTAAGTTATGCATAAAATCCATTTATGATGAAAATCACACTTTTAGTATTAAAAGAATATCTTTTATGCATACCTCTATGCATGAAATCCAATATGATAAAAGTAACACTTTTACAATAAAATAATCAACTTTTATGCATACCTCTATGCATGAAATTCAATTATGATAAAAGTCACACTTTTATAATAAAATAATCAACTTTTATACATACCTCTATGCATGGAATTCAATATAATAAAAGACACACTTTTATAATAAAATAATCAACTTTTATGCATACCTTTATGCATGAAATTCAATTATGATAAAAGTCACACTTTTATAATAAAATAATCAACTTTTATGCATACCTTTATGCATGAAATTCAATTATGATAAAAGTCACACTTTTATAATAAAATAATCAACTTTTATGCATACCTTTATGCATGAAATTTAATTATGATAAAAGTCACACTTTTATAATAAAATAATCAACTTTTATGCATACCTTTATGCATGAAATTCAAATATGATAAAAGTAACACTTTTGATATAAAAATTTATCCTTTATGCATACTTCTATGCATGAAAATAAAAATTGATAAAAGTAACACTTTTGATATAAAAATTTATCCTTTATGCATACTTCTATGCATGAAAATAAAAATGATAAAAATAACACTTTTGGTAAAAAAATTTATCCTTTATGCATACTTCTATGCATGAAAATAAAAATGATAAAAATAACACTTTTGATATAAAAATTTATCCTTTATGCATACTTCTATGCATGAAAATAAAAATGATAAAAATAACACTTTTGATATAAAAATTTATCCTTTATGCATACTTCTATGCATGAAAATAAAAAATGATAAAAGTAACACTTTTGATATAAAAATTTATCCTTTATGCATACTTCTATGCATTAAAATAAAAATTGATAAAAGTAACACTTTTGATATAAAAATTTATCCTTTATGCATACTTCTATGCATGAAAATAAAAATGATAAAAGTAACACTTTTGATATAAAAATTTATCCTTTATGCATAATATAAAAATTCAATTTCTCCATGATTACAATGAAATTCTTTTAATTAATCTAGGATGATAATTCCTAGAATATGGTAGGAAGTTCTCTTTTCATGCTTTGAATAAAATTATTTTATGTGTAAATTTTTACAAAATTTTGCCATAGCTCCGCTATGACTGATAAATCTCAATTATTTTAAAAGATAAAGCTTATCTTTAAGGGAATGATTAGAATGATCCCTAATTGGATCATTAACCCATAATGGATTGAATCAAAAATAATCATGAAATACATAAACTAAAAGCATGAAAAAAAACCATTAATTTGGTCTCAAGCATAGATTAATCTTGGATTAAGAAAAAGCTTTATGAAAAGCTTCATTTGGATTGAGAATGGGTCATGAGTATGACCATTTCTTGAGTGAGAGAGAGAAATTACATAAAAATCATTAGAATTTAAACATAAATAAAAATTTATGTAATTCTTTACTATCATTAATCAATTAACTTCAATAGCATTCATCAAATTATGTAACTCTTCACTACTATTCATCAATTAACTTCAATAGCATTTAAAAACCATACCAATTAAGCTTCTCAAGCTTGAGAGGGGTTGAGAAGAGAGAAACATTGAGAAATTATAGAAAAGATCAATATTCACTAATTACCTTACAAATTGCTTGATTCTTTGTTCACGGTAGAGGCCCCCAACCAATCAATTGGTTTAGTATGTTGATGGAGCCACCACTGGGGATTGAAGAAAGAAGGAAGTGTCAAAAACTAGTGAATTAATAATGAATTCACAGTTCTTGGCTTAGGTGAAGTAGAGTAACAATGCATTAAACATTGTTGTTTTTTAACAAAGGGGAAGGCCTCTATTTATAGGAAAAAGTGAGTTCCTAACCAAACAAACTGATTCTAGAATTTTCCAACTCAGTTTGGTCAATTTTTGACCATTTTTAGGTCAGTTGAGCTAACTTTTTGTAACTAGACTTGAATTAGGAGAGAGGAGAGATAAAATATCTCAATTTTTATGAGTTTAAAACTCATTCAAGCATGTGAAATATGCACCTCCTTTAAAGAACTCCCCTTCCTTACATATGTGTCAAAATGAAATCATTATACTCAAAATATCTCATATTTTTAATATTGCTCATAGTTTTTTACTAATAAACCTTGTACATTTTCAACTCTTCATCTTATGTGAAATATGCACGTCCTTTAAAGAACTCCCCTTCCTTACATATGTGTCAAAATGGAATCATTATACCCAAAATATCTCATATTTTTAATATTGCTCATTGTTTTTTACTAATAAACCTTGTACATTTTCAACTCTTCATCTTATGTGAGCATTTACTCATTTTTGGGTATCTTCTTTTATAAATTGGATTTATCTCCTCCCTAGACATGGATTGATGCTATTGGCCCATAGGAACCTTAATTGGACCATAATCCAAAAATTTCTAAAAATCTAGACCCTTAGGCTAAGGTCCTTTATACCTATTTCCAATTAATTCCAATTGCACATTGGAAAGTTCTTTTTGAATTTCTGTTTTAGGGGAACTTATTTTAATAAGATGAGATAATTTTCTATCCAAAAATATTAAAAATCTGAATATTCTCTCTCTAGAATATTTTCTCTCTCTAGGTTAAAACAGTTAGAAACAAGTCTTTTATATTTCTGAAGAGGGATTGATTATAGGGGAAGATGCTAGACATTTTGAGAGGCTGGGGAGGAATCTTACAATTGTTTTAAAGACAGTTGAATCTGTTTATAAATGGCAATGGTATACCTACTTTAAATTTTGCCTTAAAGCCGGCTAGGGAGCCTGGGAACTCTTTTCCTCGGTAGCCGGGAAAAACATAACCAAATCTTTATAAAGGAATCCCACCAATACAGTGGTCGGGTGGTTGGCTAACCCATGGGCCATTGGGGCTAGGCTGGATCAGGGGATTCCTGCGAAACAATTAAGATACGATTAGTTACATTAGTTAGATTAAGTCCTGAGAAGACCCGTGCTTTGTGGGAGGGAATCAATGGCTGTGCCTCGTTAAAGGAGGAAAAAAGGGGTGATTCTATGAACCAAGTGCAAGTCTCTTCTTTGATCTGACCATGTGACTTCAGGTTCGGTTGGATCAGTTTAACTAGTTAAGACTTTGACTCGTTAGATTAATTCCCCCATTAGAAGATTTTCACATGGCAAAATTGCCCGTGCCTTCTGGGCAAGGGAAGTTTTTCGGGCTCGGTTTCGAAGGAACCGCCGGACTAGTATCTTGTCTAGACATCCGTGGGGGGCGAGGCCCTGTGTGTGGATCCCTACCCCGTGCGAGAAGCTGATGCTACTTCAGTGCCCTCAAAGGGGGCACTGCGGAGGAGGAGCAGGGGTCTCACAGGATTTGCAATGCTTCATTGTCACATTCAAAAATCATCACTTAAGCGACGTTCGTCATCGTTTAAGTGATGTGTGGAAAAACCTATCATTTTGGGCCTGTTGCTAAGGGGGGGTTTTGTTATAGTGTCACACCAGAAAGTATACTCGAAGAGGCTACAAGTTACCAAAAAGGGGCCCTTACCGGATCAAAACTAGCAAGAAGACACACACGTAGGACATGAAATCAATTCCCTTGAACATCCTGACTGACCGTGATGTTATCTTCTGTGGGTGTGACCGAATCAGCACGCCAAACCAGAATCATGTGTTGAGACGAAACAAACACTTTGAGAGGAGGTCAGCCCCACAAGATATTCATCATGCAGAGGGAAAACAAGTTCATTTCCTTGGTGCTAGCCTCACCCCCCAACAAGCTATTTACAAGGACCTCGTCAATCTCTGCTGCCATAATGGGAGGCATCCTCATGCCCTCAAACATTATGGAGCGAGCCACATCTAGCCTACATGTACAAGTAGAACCCCTGATCAACAAGTAAACGTGGGCACATAAATTGAATTACATAGTGTGCCTTGCCTGTACATTGAGAAGCGGTTGTCATATACTTACCTGCACTCGGCCAAATTCTTCGTTGGCTAGCCCACCTTATGCCTTGTCTCCACCACAGGCTCCACGGCTCCAACTTGACCTATGTGGAAGGAGCCGACTGCAAGCTCAAGGGAACTTGTTATTGTTATGAGTTAGGGGCACAACATTCGAGTCCTCCTCAACCTTATGGAAATACGAGCAAGCTCAAGGGAACTCGTTATTGTTATGAGTTAGGGGCACAACATTCGAGTCCTCCTCAACCTTATGGAAATACGAGCAACCACCTTGTTTTCCTCCTCCTCCTCAGCCTCCTCATCACCCTCGTCAATCCCCTCCTCATTGCCCTCCTTGTTTGCATCCCTGTAAGCCTCCTCATCACCCTTATTTCATCACCCTCATCATCCTCCGTGACATAGTCGTCATCAGCCTGATCCTCCTCTTCACTCTCCGCAACTAAGTCATTAGCACCCTCCTCACCCTCCTCAGAAGGCTCATCACCGCCCTCCTCCTCCTCCTCCTCCTCCTCCTCAGCCTCCTCATCACCCTCCTCCTCCTCCTCACTCCCACCCGCCGTGACACCACCGTCAACTCAGGGGGGTCACTCATAAATATGTAAGCATAGCACGTGGGTTCAATAGAAGGGATTTTTAAAATCCCCCTTTTTACATATTTTTTACATACAGAAGGGCACCCCTAGCAAGCTCATGATCCTCAATGTCTCCCTCATCATCCTCGAAGCTAGCTTCTATTCTTTTGGTCCACATTATACTCCTCTAAAATCAAAAAACAAGAAGTTACAAACAAAGCACATGTAAATGCAAGCATTCCAACAACAATTAAATGAATGCCCCACATACTCACATTGGTGTCATAACCATCCCATATATGCCTTCGTATGGCCTCCTTCTTCTCATGTTTCCTCTCCTCATGTACCAAAGGACATGCCTCTTCACAAATCTGTGGATGAATTTACCCCACAGCATAACGCGTTGCTCCTTGGGGATTGCATCCCATGCCTCAATTTCCCTAATACAAGCCCTAGCCTTGACTTGTTGAATATTCAGTTCATATTTATGATCCACATTATTAAATCGATCAATTTCCTATGCTTGGTCCCTCATTGATGACCTTGGTGCACCCCCAAGCCTAGAGCCGATGGGTATAACCCCCAATCTTGTGCAAGATGTCAACATCTAAGCCATGTGCACGCTTTAGATGTTTAGCCATCCTCGTGTGCTTCTCCATGCACGTGTTTCTTTGTGGACATGTCGGGGTGGCACAAAATTTCCTAGATAGTTTTATCCCCAAAGTATAGCTCTATATAGGGCTATAAAGCCAAACCTAGAAATCAATACACAAACGTGTGGTGTGGCAAGAGGAAGATAATCCTAACCCAGTCAAAAACAAACCTTCTCTTCATGCGGGAGGATGGCCTACAAAATAGTCCTCTTCATTTGGCGTGTCACCAACTTGCCTCTCTGAGTGCCAAAGTGTGTTGCAACCTCCTTCCCCTTCCCTTTAGCCACCTGCAGAGTAAAGGGATGTACGGCTTAGCCCCATCCAAGACCCAATTACATCCATAGATGGAGATAGAGAGGGAAGGAAGGATTGAGAGATTATTAGGGAGGGTAGATAGAGAGAGAGCGAGGGGGGGTATCAAACCTTCCATTGATCTTGGATTCATTGAGCATTTGAAGGCACTTTTTTGATGGCCGAGGCTTGATTTTTGGGAGCCTCTTTTGCTAATTTCTCCCTCCTCTATTTTTTTGCCCCCTTCTCCACTTTCTTCTCTTCTTTAGGCATTTCCACCTATAGCACAACGTGGACCCAACATTAAATCCAATATGCATAGATAACCTCGGACATACACAGGTAAACCTTGCACCAAATAGTTACCATGGGAGGTATACATTCCATCATTGCCACCCATGTTCCCTTTCTCCTTTTTCCAATATCGCCCATCTCCTTTTTATGCTTCTCCATCTCTCGCACAAGCACAACCTGCCTCTTATCCATTGTGCACAGATAAAAACCCGGCCAAGCTCATACACAAGCATTTACATGTGAACCTAAGCATCGAATACCTACCATGGGGGGTGTGCCCTTGGTCGTTGCTGCCCCTTTGTTCATTCTCTCTTTCCACCATCACCGTCTAATTTTCTAAACTTCACCACATGCAGCCCATCCAAGCAAAACCCAAACATATAGGTAAAAACCACGGATATACAATAAACACCGGGCATCTACACAAAACACGGGCATTAAAATACTTACCATGGGTGTGCCCTGTGTTGTTACAACATGTGCCGATCATTTTTTTCTCTTTGCACCATCACCGCTAATTTTAAAATCTTCTTCACCTGCAGAGCCAACATCAAATGGAGCTCATACATATAGAAACACGGGCATGCATAGGTAAACTTGGGCACCACATAAACCCGGACACCTGCACCAAACACATAGGTAAACCCACGGTCCCAAAAACCTAGACATTAATAGTAAACCTGGGCATCGAATACTTACCCTGGGGGTGTGCCCTCTACCATTGTAGCCTCCACCGTTTGCTTTCTCTTTCCACCGTCTGTTATATGTACATTATGTGCTACGTTATATACACATTATGTGTGCATATACTAGGAGGCTAACCCACATTAGGCTTGTGAGCATGGGAGCATGGGAACAAGCTCTAGTGGAGCATGGGTTAGGACTAACCTTAAGGGTTAAGGTTAGGGTCAGGCATCCAAGGGTCACACATGGGAAATGGAGAGTCAAGAGTCACTTCTATATAATAGGGGCATGGGGCACACTCAAGGGGGGCTTGGAGGCTTGGAAGCTTGAAGGCTTATGCTATGGTCTCTTGTGTAGAGGTCCATATCCACTCATCTACCATTTCACACTTTAGCTACATGCTATTGGAATGGAGTTATACCTCTTGATGGTATGGGACATCAAGGTAGAGGTATGATGTATTTCATTTATTATTCATGTGTGCATCCCTTGGGCTCGGGGGGTTGAGTTTATGCCTGATTTATACATGTTTATGCATAATAATTATCTAGAGAGATCTTAGGATTTTAACAGTGGTATCAGAGCAATCTCTATTTAATTGTTGTTGATTTTTTTTAGTAAATTTTAATATTTACTTAAAATATTATTTTGTTGATTTGTGTTTGATGAATTGCACGTGGATCATCGATATGGTGATTGGAACGTGTGTAACTACAATTCAATGGACGAATCGACGTTGCAAGGGAATTCCGTGAGTTAATGCTATTTTTTCTTATTTTTTATGGTTAAAATCAAGCATTAATGGAATTTTTTACAAAAATACCATAAAGTTTATGGTGGATATTTTTGATAGAATGGATTCTCTGAAATTCTAGAATTTTTATTAAAAAAATTCTCATTTTTTAGGAATTTTTTGAGCATTTTTTTGATTAAAAATATATTTTTATACATTTTTGCGGGTTTTTTCCGCAGAAATGCGATCAAATTTCTATCAATTTCTACTGAAATTCAGTAGGACAACATGTTGATACATGAGATGCTCTCCCGTGTGCGTGGGACTCTCTCCACCTCTCAAATCTGTTTTTTCCTTCTTCTTTTCCTGAGAAATTCTCTTAAAAATGATTTTTTAAATAATAATTATAATTAATATTAATTATGATTAAGTGAAGTTTAATTAAGAACTTTAATCAAAAGATTAAATTTAATCTCCCTGTGGTCACTTAATTATGATTAAGTGAAGTTTAATTAAGAACTTTAATCAAAAGATTAAAGTTAATCTCCCTGTGTGGTTTTTTAAAAAAATAAGTTTTTTATTATTTAAAAAAAAGCTTTTGAATTTATTTCAAAAAAAAGCTTGGAAAAAGCCTTAAAAATAGAGAAAAATTAGAATTTTAGAAAAAAAAATCTCTGCAAATTTTTTACCTTCCGTATTCCGGAAACTTTTGACCTTTCACATTCCGATTTTTTTTGTCTTTTCATTTTCCCAAAACTTTTGGCTTTCCGTATTCCGGGAAAACCGTTGGAATTCCGAAAATTTTTGACCGTTCGTATTCTAAATGCATTCGGGGTAATTAAAATTTTAAAAAAAATCGTGAAAATTAGTGGAAAATTAGACAAAGGTTATTTGAAATTTTGGAAAAATGTGGGGTTGGTGTTTGGCATGTGGTGTGTCCATTCGAGCGCCCGTGATCATTCAAATTCCTTCTCAAAAATATATTTTTTGACCCAAAAATTTAAAAAAATCCATTAAAATTGTAAATTTTCATTTGATTTGAGAATTGTCGGGCGGAATTGGAAATTTCGTGAATGATGGGATTCTCAGGAAAAATTAAGAATATTCTGAAATTATTTTTAGAAATCCTAAAAATTGGTATTTTTTAAAATATCAATGGTATTTTGGCAAATTAAATTGCTAAAAATTTTCTGTAAAAAATATAGGTTTGGAATGCCATAAGATAGGTTTGGTGGAATTCAAAATTATCATATTTTGAGGCCCTATAAAATTAGGGAAAATTAGAAAAAAATCATGATAATTCTTTTTCTCAAGAATTTAATATTTTCGAGGCTTATTTAATGTTGAAGTACATATGTTTGGATTAATTCTAAACGATGTATTCATGATTTTTTACCATTGTTTAGCCATTCTTTTTGGACATGTTCTTTTGATAGCTATAATTTGCGTTCAAAGTATGTTTCACCTTTGATACTTTTCCATGATAACTTATTTTGCACTTTTTTAAGTGTGGTTTATGCTTAATTTCTTAAGCCTAAGACAAACTCTATCATGGGTTAGTTGATCGGTTTGTTTTGGTGGATTTTATTGGATGTTTTCCAAGTTTTATATGGACTCATCAGGTTCTACCTAGATCGCTTCTGTCTAGGGGTTTTTTATTGAGTGTTACACACATGTGTTTCACTTTCTTACTTTGGAGTTTTATTTGAACAACACAATGTTCATATACTCCGGATTGATGAGTTGGCCACCAATTTTAATGCTTCTTTTGGCATGATTTATGTCCATTAGATGGTATGCATTGATTTTTATGATCAACTATGGTGTTTATGGATTGGAGAAGCTTCTATGCTTTTATCCATGGTTTTATAAGGATCTTTTAATCTTTTGAATAATTACATGTGCTTTGAAGGTAGCATTTGCCCTTGTTTTTTGCATGTAATTTTGGAGCATATTTTTTGTACTCTTGTACATATTCCAACTCGGATACCTAGTTGTTTATATATCTAGGTGAGTTATTTTTTTTACCCTAACTTTATTCTGTTTTGGGTAGTTATCATTAGAAAGGCGCCAATAATTCAATTTCTTTTCTAATGATGTACTCAGAAGGAGTTATTTCTTGATGTAGTCTCAAGTATATAGAGACAAGTTTAGTATGTGAAAGTCTGGATAAGGCCATCTTATTCCTTTTATACAAGATTTTATTCATATTTTCCTAGACGGCATACTAGTGAGTTTCAAATTGTTAAGGTATGTATGGGTGGTATCATGGTGGTATGGGACGCTAGTGATTCCTCACATATATTATCTTATGGGATAATTTGGGCTCAAGATTGTTGCTTTGCTTACATCACTTAGCATGTTGACCTCAACATTCAAAGACAATCTTATTTTCTAAATTCACTAGAAGTTATAGTGTGGGTATTCTCTAGATAAATTTCTTTTATCTATAGCCTGCATGTTTTGATGAGGGTAATCTCGTCAGCATTTTCACATGTTGAAATCTCTTTCTTTAGAGTTCAAACAAGTTTATCTTGTTGTGTTTGGATAAGGAAATTTGGATTCTTCCTTTGTTGGCATTTCTTTCTCTGGTTCCGTACTTTAGGTGATTTATATAGTCAACCTGATTGTTTATGGATGGACATATGTAACTCATCGAGACGTTGATGACTCTCTATGTTGATATGGGTAACTCGAGACGTCAATTATTCCATATGCAGATGTGGGTATGTCGGGGTGCCGATGAATCCCTGGTTTCTGCTGTTATAATGCCTTGCTTTCCTACTTTATTCCGAAAGGTTTACAACAACGAGGAAGTTACTTTGAATGTGAATTGCTCTGATCATCCGCAGTAGTCTGATAGGAAAACAGAGTGTATGAATCAGATTGTAGAGTATATGCTTCGTGCATATGTCTCTAGAAAATCATCATATTGGGAAAAATATCTTTCGATGATGGAATTTGGTCTCTTGTGTAGAGGTCCATATCCACTCATCTACCATTTCACACTTTAGCTACATGCTATTGGATTGGAGTTATACCTCTTGATGGTATGGGACATCAAGGTAGAGGTATGATGTATTTCATTTATTATTCATGTGTGCATCCCTTGGGCTCGGGGGGTTGAGTTTATGCCTGATTTATGCATGTTTTTGCATAACAATTATCTAGAGAGATCTTAGGGTTTTAACACCATCCCCGTCCATTTTTTAAAGCTTCTCCACCTACATCCCAAATCCAAACTTACATGTAAGCCCACAGTCCCATCGAGAAAAACAAGGCATTTATAAGTAAACTCAGGCATTTACAAGTACACCCACAATCCCATCCAGAAAAACCAGGCATTTACAGGTAAACCCAAGCACTCAAGGGGGGTATTCCCTCCCTCATTGAAGCCTCCGCCGTTCATTCTCTTTCCACGATATATGTCTAATTTTTAAAGCTTCTCCACCACTTGTAGCCTAAGCAGCATTCAACATCAAATTTAAACATACTCAAAAACCTGTGGTCACAGAAAAACATCAACATCACATTTTGACATACTCAAAAACCCAAGCAGCATTCAACATTTGCAGCTTAGTGGTCGTGTGTAGTGGGTGTACCTTAGATTCCTGGGCATTGCTTAGTTAGTGCAGCAGGCACATTTGCAGCTTAGTGGTCATGTGTAGTGGGTGCCTCTCATATCAGGGTGCTATTGAGATCTCTAAACAAGATAGGCAAGATGGAGCATGCTACCTTTATAGTAGCAAGCTGAAAACTATCAAGGAAAAGTGTACTACAATTGTGCGAGGGCAAGTAACAAAACTGTCAACAAATAGAAAAGGAGACGATTGTTAGGCAAGATGGAGCATGCTACCTTTATAGTGGCAAGCTGAAAACTATCAAGGAAAAGTGTACTACAATTGTGCGAGGGCAAGTAACAAAACTGTCAACAAATAGAAAAGGAGACGATTGTTAGGTGAATTCCTCCTTGGTGATAAGATTTCCAATAACCTTTTTAAATTAAAAAAATTAAAATTAAAATTTACAAAAATGAATGGTGTAGAAATCTTTGCACAAGAGGTTGTTCACATGGCCATTACAAACTCATGTTGTAACATATAGCATTCATGCATCATCAAAAGGAGTTTTGATTAAAAAATTTCCGTTAAGAAAAAGTTTTTTGTAGAAGAAGTGAAAGACCAAGCACAAGCATCAAAGGCCACCAGTCAGCAAAACAAAGTCATCATCATCGACAAAATGTTTTCACCAAAATATGTCATCCCCAGACCAATGGACAAGCTGAGAGTACTAACAAGATTCTCTGCACAGCACTCACAAAAATTGTTAAGGGACATAGGACTGATTGGGAGCAAAAGTTGCACTCAGTTCTTTGGGCATATAGGACAGCCTATAAAACATCTGTGGGCACAACCCCATTTGAGCTTGCTTTTGGGCTAGATGCAATTCTTCCCATTGAATTTCTTGTACCTACTCTACGAGTTGCTAAACAATTGGACTGGACTGGTCATGAGCTTTCACAATGCATTGATGAATTGGAAAAGCTTGATGAGACCCGCTTATTGGCAGTAAT
Organism: Cibotium barometz; assembly: GCF_041138505.1. Taxonomy (NCBI): domain Eukaryota; kingdom Viridiplantae; phylum Streptophyta; class Polypodiopsida; order Cyatheales; family Cibotiaceae; genus Cibotium; species Cibotium barometz. The sequence continues at coordinate 30,253 of NW_028229430.1, read as the reverse complement.
GGGGATGTATGCCGAGAAGAGGAGACAAAAGCAATGGTATGATAGAAATGTAACAACTGGCCGATTCAAAAAAGGAGACCTTGTGCTCTTGTACACACTTTAGAAGCATAAGAGAAAGCTCAAGAAACGTAGCCTAGGATCGTTTGTGATTAATGAGCTTACTCCAAGTGGTGCAGTGCGTTTAGAGACACTAGAAGGTGAGCAAATGCCTAACTTCATTAATGGAAGTCGTCTCAAGAAATATAATGAACCATTAACTGAAGCCATGCTTCAACAAATGCATGCTGCACAAACACAGAAGGAAGCACATGACCTACTTAAACATCAGGCTCAAGAAGAGGCTAAAGCTAGAGTTGCAAAAGCCAAGGAGCGTCGCAAAGCTTCTATGTTGACCTTACAGTTGGCTACTAATGAACCATATGTCGATCCTTTCAATATTCAAGTGTGTCTTCATCTTCATGAGACTACCTACTTTGTCTCTACCTTAATTGACTCTGGTGCAGATTATAATGTTCTCTCGTTTGAGACATGGATAGCCTTGGGACAACCAACACTTGTGCACATTCCTATTGACTTACGAAGCTTCTCAGGTGAAGATAACCCTATAGAGGGAAAATGTGTCATTATGATGTCCATTCAGGATCACCAGATGTCAGTTCCATTTTATGTGGCAAGTAAGTCCAAGGCAGTGGTAGAGACTGTTCTCGGTCGATCATGGTTAAGTGCTACCAATTGTTCATTAGATTGGAAGAATAGACAATACAAATTACAAATTGATTCTGATTGCATTTTGGGATCTACTGCTCCACGAGCTTTATCATGTCAAAAAGGTGGTGTTTCTACCTTACACAACCCACTTTCAAAATCTGCTCTTGAAGCTCCAACACAAATGATGTGGATAATCGATGAGTCCTCAAGTGAGGGCCATGGCTGGCATGTTCCAACTACTCTAGTCAGTGCTCAAAGAAGGCCAGGCAAGAAGGAATTATCAATTTGGCTACCCAAAGATGCGTACAAACTTGTACCATCTAGCCTAGTTGCTAAGCCTCCTAAAAAGCACATCTTTTCCAAGCCTAAACCTCAGATTGTTACTCCTTGGGTCCCAAAGCATGTTCTTAAAGTACAAGGCTATTATGAGGGTGCAACAGCACTTTGGCTTCCCAAATGCCATGGTTTGCTAGGGGTAAAAGAGTGTATCAGAAAGATTCCAAAAGCCACCCTTGGTTTTCCATATCAGTGGGTGCAAAGGAAATCAACACAACCTCTTCAAGATAGGATAGGTGGTTGTGATAGCACCTATAAATCTTCTTGTGTTGATCTTCCCAAAACATGTATTGAAACACCAGTTGTCCCAATTTCTCCTGGTTACACAAATCCACCATCAACTTGTGTACCTAAGACAAGTCCAACTTCACATGAGTCTCCTTTGAGCATAGATTCTAGCACTTCAATGCCTAAATCATCTTATCTTGCTCAAATTCCTCGACAATTACTAAAATTCCCACCTCTTAAGAAGGACATACCCAAAACCAAAGATAAGGCATTAACACTACAATTGAAGCTCTTTGGTAGATCAGTGTTTGAATAGTCTCACATTTACTAATGTGGTTCCTTATGCCTTTAGAGGATTGTGTTCTTTTTGAGATGATCTTGTCTACAATGTTTTTGGTTGGGATTGTAATGATGGATATGAGTGTTTCTAAATTTCATTGTTCTACGCCCAGATACCTCCTAATGGATACTTGGCACAATACATGTCCACCATGCATTGACCCTGATAGTACTCGACCTGAACATCGCGGGGGTTATAGTGCTCCTCCTTTTCAAACTCATTCTAGGTACTTTTATGCTCCCTTAGGTGAAAATTGCTGTGGGCATCACTTTGTCACGTTATTCTATCAACAGCATCACCCATTTCCACATTGTCAAGAGTGTGCACGACTCGTATTAGGAGAAGCTTGTTGGATATGTCGCTCTTACTTTAGACGATATGGCACGGGCTTAATGAAACAAATTGTGGGAATTACACCCCAACGCCATAATCTTCTTAATGTGAGAATACCAGAGAGAGGACCAAATCAACGAAGATTACTTGAGGAGGTTCAAGCACAACAATGGAGGGATACATGCTTAAATGACTTGCAACCACCTATCTTGCAAGCCCTCCTTCCCCAAGCCTCAACATGTCAATTTTGGATCAATATGAGTACCTATATTGCGCAGTTCCAAAATCGAAATTGTCTGCTTAACCTTCCCATAGAACCAATGCCATATTTTAGCGAGGAAGCACTCCTTCCTCTACCACCTTCTCCAGAGGTCGGTTTTTGTGAAGGGTTGTCCCTGCATCCTGAAGTAATTGATACCATCTTTCCAGTAGAAGTGGACACGGATCCACCACCAGCGCAAGGGTAAGCTCAGCGACTCCACAATAAGATCGACAAGCCAGGGCACTTTTCTCCCACTGGGTTTTTTCCCTCGGCTATATTCAGTGATTGGCACCAATAAATTTTATTCCTTTCTTTTCTTTTCTTGTTTGTTAATAAACATTTTGCAGAGATCTCAGCTAAACAAGAGCATACAAACACGCCCCAACAGTCCACCTACCGTGCACACAAATTAGGAAGGGGGGAGACATGCAATGCCTACAAAGAGCAAAGAGAAGCAATCTGCACAACATCAGCAATGCATCAATGCAAACGCACAACATCAACGAGCACTACAACAGGTGTATTCAAATCATAATCTTTTGTTCTTTATGTGCTTTTAACTTTTGGATATATTGATTGCATGTTCACACACAGTTGACTGGTTTAAGTTTTAAATTAGTTGTTAAAATGTAGTGAGTAATTTCTAGATTCTTAGAGGACTTAGTAGAAGGTATTTCTATTTGAAGACAGTGTAGGATATATACCAACGGAGTATGCCAAGTTCTTATGCTCTCGAAGTATATTAGTTATCCCTAGTGGTAGATATCTCTTAGGGCTAGGTGCTAGGATTAATAAAAAAATTTACGAAAATCATGACCTAAAAAAATATATACAAGTGAATCGAGACATGACGTGTCTACAGCCATGTGGAATGCTTGGTAGGACCTGGGGTTGTCTTAGCACCTTGGGGCCGATGCCTTGATTTCCATGGGGTGAACACTGACGTCTAACAGATTCAGAAAAAAAACCTTCAAGGACTCTATCGCCTTGATAGATGTTGGTAGGACTCTGGGGTACATTATGGGCCCTCGAGACCGATGCCCTCATCTTCATGGGATATTTCTTATGTCAAAAAAAGAAAAGGGTTTGTCGCCCTTGAGGTACTTAGCGGCCTTTAGATTCTCTTGGCGGAGGTCTCTTGGCCATTGCTTGGGTCTCATTGGGATGGAACCTTCCTCTTTATCATCTTTTACACACACGTTAAAAAATTTATTTTAAAAAAAAAGAAAAGAAAGAAAGAAAGAAAAAAGAAGTTGTCCAATCACCATTGCTCATATTAAGGAGTAGGTTTTCCACTTAGGAATAACTTAAATACTTGTAAACATTGAGACTGCGGTCATAACCTGTGGTGTACAAGCACACTTGCCTTTACATAGCACTATCTACCACTTAGTCTCACTTTGACTAGTCTTTACTCACCTATTTTAGCACTCTTTAAAACTCTAATCAGCCTTTCACTTGTATGCTCACGTGTGAGATTGTCATTGCTGGTTTTTTTCTTTTCTTTTCTTTTCTTTTTTTCAATAAAAGGCTTTATTTGTATCCATTGTTTTTTGCAGCTCTTGCTTCTACCGCGCTCGAGGACGTGCGCAAAATAGGAAGGGGGGAGTGTTGCGTGACGAGTGGGCGAGTGAAGATCAATGCAAGGATGCAACAAAAAGATGTTTAGGGCTCTTGTAAAGAGTTCCAAGTTGTAGATGAGTGTGGGAGTGGGCTTGACAATAATCCCACATGGGAACTTTTGGGAGTTTTAGAGTTTTTGTATAAAAAGTGGCTCATTTGAGAGCTTATGGAACATTGGGCTAAAGCTCTCTTGAGACTAGCTCTCCCTCTTCTTCCATAGAGGTGCAAGCTCTTCTCTCTCCCCATCTACATTATTGTAAGTTCTTTTTTTTAATTCAATGCAATGCAATGAGTGATGTTTGTCTCTCTTCTCATGTCTATTCTCTAGTGTGCATGTTTCATGGTTGATAGCTTCAAGGTTTGTGTGCATGCTAGGAAGTAAGTGCATGAGAATGAAGAATGCTTTGAGCTTGTGTATGCAATAGCTTAGCTTTCTTCTTGTGTTGAATGTATGAATGAGTGGGATGATGAGTGAGTGAGCATAGCAAGATTGAGCTTGTGTGTGTGTTAAGTCTATGTCAATGGTAGTAGTATTCTTAGCATTCTCTCCATCAAATGGATAAGCTTTTGTGCACTGGTACGGGTTGAATCCCTAGCTCCGAAAGGGATGCAAATCCCATTGGATTGAGCTACATGTGGATCATACTACTCTTGCTACAAGTGAGAGAGTTTTCCGTCTCTCCACAAACATTATGCATGCGATTTCGTTAAGATGGCGACTATGGAGAGGCATCTGGCCAAGACATGCGTGGTGGAACTCACTCTTCCATCATCGATGTTGTAGTACAATTACAAGGTTGAGACCCGTTTAGTGGTCAATCTAGAAAGCCATTAGACATTTGCCTTTCTTAGACAAGAGATCCAATTGATGTGTAGTTACGCACTAAGATATTTTTATTTTAAGTTATATGGTAGGAAAATTGGAATTAGAAGGGAAGCTTCCAAAACCTACTCTATTTGTATCGAACCACATATCCTAGAGGTTGTGGAATCACCTTGAGATTGTAACATTTCCATCTATAAATAAAATTTCAAGAGTTACCTTTGGTCTATATGTTGTTTTATAAATGTTACTTCTTTTTTATTTTTACATTTTTTTCTTTCTATGGCAACCACACATCTTGGGCATTCCTGCTCCTCTACCTTGAAAATGTCTAGATTTCAACATTAAGCCATAATAGGCTATTATTTATATACATTACTTTGAATTTTACATATAAGCCCATTTGTTTCATATTAGTGAAATATAGACCTTGTATACTGCAAGTCAGTACAACGCAATATAAGGCTTCCCCTCGCCAATGTCCAATGTAAATCGCGTTGTACTGACATGCAATATAGAAGGTATTTTTAGCTCGAATATGAAACCCTATTACATATCTCTGTGTTTCATAGTCATGTTTGTTGAAATTTTAACAACGCAAACTTAGTATAGCTTGAATTCGGAACCGTGGGAGAACGAAAGGAACATTTCATGTAAAGACATTACTGTAAAGCAAGTTTTCTTAGAGATCATCATTATAACATGGAGATACAATATTCCTCGTTAGAATTCGGCATGGAAAAATTTTATACATGTCGAGAGTAGTTAATACAATTCTCAATATAAATTTACACATTGCATCAAAGGTGAATGGGCTGACGTAGAATATTATTGTTGGCTAGGGGAAGCTTGCTCTTGCTAGGGGGGGGGTTCTTCTTATTGGGGATATTCAATAGCTTGCTCTTGTTGTGCCTTGCTCCTGCTGAGGGGATGGCAAATCTCCAAGGTGGATCCGCTTCCTAGCAGTTGGCATTTGTCGATACTATCATGGCGGTGGCATTGGTCTTGGCCGTTGTGGAGGGGGGCACAAATCATCCAGCCATAGCTAAAGCCATCATGTTGCTCTGGGACTCTGCATCTAATGATCTCTGTTGAATCGAAAATATCCTCCTAGGTAAGAGCCTCAATACTAGGTATTAACTTTGTAATAGATCTGCACACCATTTTTCAATTGTCAATACTCTCTCTCTCTCTCTCTCTCTCTCTGAGTAATATAAAAAATAATCATGCGGACTTATTGCCTCACATTGCCATGAAATCCTATAGTTGAATTGGCAAGATAACATGGCTTCGCCTTAGTATCTATAACAATCAAACTCTAGTGTCCACTACAAAAGTCAATAAACAATATAAGACAATAAATCTAGTATCTATGCCATAATACCAAAAGGATAATTTACGTCACATGACACTTACACTTCATGGTAGACCATTACAAAGATCTAGGCATGGTCCAAATCTACGTGCCTAAACCATGGACATATATCCACGTAGGAAACATCCTCTAAAACCAGAAGTGGGAGTATAAGAGAATCCAAAATATATACCCTTGGCTAAGCTTCCCGTGGGGCAAATTTGATAAAACTGGGATGCACGGATAATTAACATCGTATTACTTCGAGAAAGAATATCACTTTAAATTAAATTTTAGGGCATGGACATAACAAACATTAAACAACCTGCATAACTTTGTTGTTAACCTCCTTGTGCATTCTACATAACACCTCAATCTCCTCCACCTTGAAAGGGAAGTGTTGAGAGGAGTGTCTCACTGGAAACCTCACAACGAGGGGCCAAAATACCTCAAAGATTGGACATTAGAACCATGCAATTCTTGAAATTCAACTTCTCTCCTTGTAAGCCCTTTCAATTCTCTCCATATCAGCCTCTCTACTTTTGGCTTCATTGTTGGTCTTTTATACATTGTGTGCCGTGTGTCATGCGAATGATTGACCTTTGTCTCTTTGGCGACAGTACCTCTTAAATTCGTGGTGCTTATGCTAGATCAAGATGAATGGAGGAGAGAGACCCAAAAAATACAAGAACAAATCTTGTTTATTAAGTTGCTTATGCAGACAACTTGGCCTTTGCACACTACATAATGCCTTCTAGCTTCACCTTTAAATAGGTGAGCTATAGTGGACCATAAGTCCATTCACACACACACCCTTCTCCTACCCTTTTACATGACCTTAGTCTTTTAATAAAACAAAGCTATGCTGCTCATACCTTCTAGTCCTCATTGACTGAAGGCTAGAAATATTCTTCCTTAGTCTAGCTTTCCGAGCTTTCTGCCCTATTTTAGGATCATTAGATGATGAGGTGGCCCTTGCAGTCCTCTTTGTCCGTGCCATCTATAACAACATTAGATGGATGGATCAAATGACTAACTAGGAAAAATTTTGAATAAATATCACTACAACGTGATATGCAGACAACAAACACACTCGAACCCAAACATTGTGTTATACTGCATTCACAATCGAAGAAACTACAGCATGAAAAAAAGGCTCAAGCGAAAAATAAGGAAAATGTTTTGGATTAAATTCACTACAATGTGATGGGAAGACTTCCGAGACATTGGACCCTCCGTATCACGTTGTATTGAATTCATGTTAAAGGAAACTCTAATACATAAAATCGGCTCAAAGGACCAATAAGGATAAATTTTGAACAAAACTCACTACAACGTGATAAGGGGACTTCCAACAGATTGAATCTCCCATATCGCGTTGTACTAGATTCACAACCAAAGGAACTTCAACGAGTAAAATCGGTTCAAAGAACCAATAAGGACAAATTTTGAACAAAATCACTACAATAATGCGATAAGCGGACTTCCAACACACTAAATCCCCCGTATCGCATTGTACTACATTCACAATCAAAGGAACTCCAACATGCAAAATAGGCTCAAGTGACAAAAAAAGAAAACATATTCAATAAAATTCACTACAATGCGATAAGAGAACATCCAACACATTGAATGCTCTATATCGCGTTTTGTATTGAATCAACAATGAAGTAAACTCCAACACAAAAAATTGGCTCAAATACAATGCGATATGCAAACAAACAACACCAACAAATCACATTGTGTTGCATTCACAATCAAAGAAATGAAACTGTAACATATTTAGATTGAATGCACTACAACACATGGGAAGAGTTCCAACACATTTAAACCCCCATATCGCATTTTATTGACTTCAATGAAAGAAACTTGCTCAGGAGTCTACATAGAAAAGGAAGAAGAAGACATGTTCAAACTTGCTCAAAAGTCTACATAGAAAAGGAAGAAGAAGACATGTTCAAGCTAATAAACATTGTATTGAAAAATGGACACTTACTCGTCAATAGGATATCATCCACGAGGGGATGAGATGGCGTAGATGGCGAAGAGTAGATCACGGCAGCGATAAAAATCGATGAAAAGAAGGTGATGCCGCATGATGACATCAGAAGTAATGGCGTTAAGTGCACATGGCATGCAATGATAATGACCGAATGCATGAGTGACACGTGTCTATCACTCGTGTAAACAAACTTGGGCGATCACCAATGAAATCTTGCCACGTTTAAAGATTGTGGGATAACGAACGCACTCCCACATGCATTATTTATAGCGTGAGTCTTGGCTTTTTTTCCCGTGCAACTATTTTCTCACTCTTGCTTGCTCGTCTTCGACCGTGCGACCAATGTTGGTAATTCTCCTAATATTCCTTACACTGATCCGTTGATAGTCTCCAACCCTCTGCAATTTTAAGGTGAGTTCTCAGTCTTATCATTCTTAAAATGATCATTTTCATTTGATTGCGAGTGTCATTCCTTCTTTTCCCATGTAAATCATGTATAATTGAAAAATGATTTTAAGCTTCCGTACAACACGATGTAGGGCTTCACTCGAGAACGTCCATCCTAATCGTGATGTACTGACTTGCGTTGTTACAAGGTTAGTATAGCATGAATTCGGAACCCTATGGCGATTGTCGCTGACCCATACTCTAGTTTTTAATAGAAATGACTTTGAGCTTCAGTACAATGTGATGTAGGGCTTCACTCAAGAACATCCACCCTAAATTGCATTGTACTGACTTGTGTTATACAAGGTTAGTATAGCACAAATTTAGAACCCTATGGGCAATCGCCGGCCCAAACTCTTGTTTTTAGGAGCCACTTTTTAGTGTTTTCTACATATTTGTGCAATGCAGACCTAGTATATTATAATTCAGTAAAATGCGATAAAAGGATTCACTCGCCAACATCCACCCTATATCATGTTGTACTGACTTGCAATATACGTGGTCATTACAACATGAATATTGAAGCCTACGTCCGATCGGCTACGTTGCATACTTGTGCAACGTGAAACCATACGGTTATTGTATACAACAAAAAATTGAGTATTGTGAGCTTTAGAGGCCCGTTTGTTACATATTAGTGCAATATAGACCTTTTATAGTGCAACTCAATACAACATAATATAAGGCTTCCCCTCGTCAACGTCCAACGCAAATCGCGCTGTACTGGCTTGCAATATAGAAGGTCTTTTTAGCTCGAATATGGAACCCTTTTTCATATCTTTGTCTCATAGTAGCATGGACAATTACGAGTTACTCTCGCTCGTAATAAGTGGAGTAGTTAGGATGGGGGGACAATCAAGCTTCTTGCTTTTAAAGCCAACATGCATCCCCCTCATAATAAAACCGCCCCAATGGCTTCTCTACTAGCGTTTGTTTCTATGACAAATAGCTCATTTGGATGTATAATTTTTAAGACAGGCGTGATAACAATCGTAACCTTTTCTCAAAACATTCTCCTCCCAGAGATGAATATTTTTTGTTTTAGTTCTTAACTGAGCTTATGATATTCACGTAGTACCTCAACCAGTAAAAAATAAGATGAAATAGTAAAAATATACTTTTTCCCTTTTTGCATTTTAGTTAGTCAAAAAAGTAGAAGTAACATTAAGGCATTGCCCTTTGGGCAAGCCAACAAGGACCACCCTAGCCCAACAAGGGGAGACCAATGTAGCACCACTGAAAAGGTGCCAAAGAAAAATCAAAATCCTAACCAGTGACCCAATCAATAATAGCACCACCAATGACACAATCAAGAGCACCATGGAAAAGGAGCCAATGAAAAATCAAAATTCCAAGTTGATGTGAGCATAACTCATGGGCAGGTCTGCGCTCTTGGAATTTCACATGAAGTAGAGAGGGAGAATATATGGGATGGAGACACTAAAGTGGTAAACCATCTATTGGGATTGCCCGTATATTGGCGACAACACTACATATCTCATCCAGCAGAAACCTGATAGTGTCTCCAGCAAAGGGCCGATCAAAAATCTCGAGTACACTATTGTCAAGATCTAGTCCTTCCTATATATGGATGTTGGATGTATGGACATCTATTAAACAAATTCCACCTTCAAGTCTTATGCTATTAAAAGTACTTAACAAAATACCTCTTAAAAAATGTTCTTAAGAAAGTTCCTCCCCACCCTTGGCATTGCTCCCTCTAGTCCCTCCTGCACACTCAATGCCTGAGCACTATCTCCACGCAGCACTTAATGGTGGGCGATGAAGGGATCAACCGTGCCAAAGTGGGGCACGAAAAAGGGCGAGATCATGAGCGTACACATGGCAAGTGGCCTGGGTTTACATTTTTTGTAAACTCTAGCACGGAGAGCTCACCAAAAAGCATGCGGAGATAGTTGGAAAGTGGGGTTGGGCCCACCGTCCAAGTGGTGGTGGGTCGCGTTACAAAAAGACATGCGGGCGCCCGTGTGGTAGGTACATAAAATGCCGTGTGGAGTAAGGAGGGTATGAGTAGGCACATGGCCCACACGTGCGAGATCCTCGGGGTGCACCTTATATTCTTGGGCATTGCTTGGCTGTTGTTGCGGCATCTACACGTAGCACCATTTGCCTCTTGTGCGCCCAAGCCCCACCAAGAGTGTGCACTATGTTTGGCACTACAGACAGGAGAAAAGGAGAGGGAGTGGGACCTAGGCAGCCACACCTCGCAAGCCTCTACCATTTGCATGTGTGGAGAAGGGTCAGCGTGTAATGAGAGAAGTTGTGTTGGGAGCGGCACGGCGACGATAGAGGACCCACTCCTCGCCACGATGAAGGTGGAAACGGGCAATAGGAAATGCACATCCTCTTCAATGCCAAAAGATCAGAGAGCATTAAGCACTTGGTGCCCAAGTTTACCTGTACATTGCAGCTTTGATTGATCGGTCCTGCTTGTGCTTGCAAGTGGAGACTATCTCAAAAGGGGACGGGTGATGGTGGAAAAAAAGAGAAAACTAAGGGGGGCAGCACAATGACTAAGGGAAAACCCCCCACCACGATAGGTATTCATGTTGAAGTGGCTGTTGAATTTGACATGAAGCACAGTTACGAACAAATTTTTCAGCATCCGCATGCATGGTAGGCCACCATTGCCCATCCTAAGATATACATCGCACACAAGTAGTAGCTGATGCATGGATTCCACCGATACCCGCATGTGCCCATTCCAAGATCTCCTCATATTGGTCAGGGTTAGGTATAAGTCGCAACACTCCATCATTACCCTGACGATATAATCTCCCTGAGATTAACTTGAATGGTCGCCATAGGTCCACATTAGGACCCGCTAGTTGTATCTGCCCACTTGTCAAAATTTCTAAGATGGGTTCAGACCATTTAGGAGCTGTCTCTACAAGGAAAAGTGTTGAATCTAACATATCATCATCCACACCCACAGGAGCTTCGCCAGAGGTGATTCGAGACAAATGATCTGCCCTAAGATGAGTTGTTCCTTTTCGGACTGCCACTTCAAAATCAAACTCAAGAAGGATGATAAACCACCTCACAATCCTTCCACTTGCACAAGGCTTATTCACCAAATATAGCAATGCTTGATGGTCCACAAAAAATATGAATTTGTTTGCCAAAAGGTAATGGCGAAACTTTTTCACTGCATATATCATGGACAATCCTTCTCTTTCTGTTGTGGTATAATTCTTCTCAGCATTGTTCAACTGTCGACTAGCATATGAGATTGGGAAATCCTTATTATGTTCTCCCGATTGAGCCAAAAATACATCCAATTGCAAAGTTTGAAGCATCAATATGGACATGAAAGATTTGGTTCCAATCTGGGGCCCGTAATATGGGTGCAGTCACTAATGCTTGCTTCAACTTTTCAAAGGATTCCTCACACTCATCAGTCCAATTAAACTTTACAAGAAGAGCATATAATGGTCTGGCTAGGACAGCGTACATGTAGATGAATCGACGATAATAGCCACAATGTCCCATGAATGTTTGTACCCCTTTAGGGTTGATAGGTTGAGGTAATGAGACAATGACATCAATTTTATCCATATCTGTTGAAATCCCATTGCGAGAAATAATATGGCCCAAGATTTTTCCTTGTCTTACCATGAATTTGCACTTGTCAGGATTCAAGCATATACGATAAAGTTGACACTTTTGAAATACAAGTCTGAGGTGTTCTATATGATCATCACGCTCTTGTGAGTGAACACATAAAGCATCCATGAAGATCTCAAGAAATTACCTAAGGTACTCCTTGAATACATGACTCATTAACCGCTGAAAGGTTGCTGGTGCATTTGTTAGACCAAATGGCATAACACGATAGGCAAAGATGCCATCTTCAGTAGCAAAGGCTGTCTTGTGTTGATCCTTTGGATCAATTGACACTTGATTGTAACCGGAGAATCCATCCAAGAAACTATATGCCTTTTTCCCTGCAACTCATTCCAGAACATGATCTGTGATTGGAAGTGGGTAATGATCACGTACAGTAGCTGCATTTACCTTCTTGAGGTTTACACATACTCGAAGTTTTCCATTTTTCTTGGGCACCACTACAATAGGGGAGACCCATTCAGTGTGTTCAATCTCATAGATAAATTCTGCCTCTAAGAGCTTGTCTATTTCTTCTTTTATCTTTCGTGCAAAATTCTCATTGTAAGTATAAGGACGTTGCTTGGAAGGCTTTGCATCCTCTCGCAATGGAATTGTATGCTGACATATGCTTGGATCAACTCCTTTGAGGTCTTTATAACTCCAAGCAAAAACATCGCGATACTCCTTTATTGTTTGAATTAATAACTTCTCCTCATCTAAGGACAAGTTTGTGGCAATCCACACATAGCGAGGCTCTTCTCCTGGCTTAGCGATATCATTCTTTTTTGCATCTTCTGGACCATCATATGAAACCCCTGGCATGCTTGGTTTTTGTCGCATGGGCTGTTGAAGAACAATCTTCCAATCTTGAAGAGTGTACTGTGTGAAGTTGGGGGGAACATTGAGACCTTGTTCTTGTCCACTTGAGTCATCACTCATTGAAGACCATGTGGTTTTGAGCTCTCCTTTGCAATCTTGCATCAGATTTTTTTGTTCAACCGTTATCTTTGCACTTCCGACATTCTCTTTTGAATCGGTTTTAGACTTGAGTTTTGGTTTTTGTTTCTTCATTTTTTACGATTTTTGCTAACAGTTTTTAGCTTTTCTCCTGCTTGGAATCCATCTGATCGTTTTACTTGGTCTTTGATACTATCTTGTGCTTGGACATAGTATAGATATCCGTTCTTCCTGAGAAGTGAGGTGGTGGTCGAGAGTGTTCATTCTTAAACTCCTCCTTTTCTTTTTGTAGTCTCTCTCACTTGTAGCAAGAGTAGTATGATCCACATGTAGCTCAATCCAATGGGATTTGCATCCCTTTCGGAGCTAGGGATTCAACCCGTACCGGTGCACAAAAGCTTATCCATTTGATGGAGAGAATGCTAAGAATACTACTACCATTGACATAGACTTAACACACACACAAGCTCAATCTTGCTATTGCTCACTCACTCATCATCCCACTCATTCATGTATCCAAAACAAGAAGAAAGCTAAGCTATTGCATACACAAGATCAAAGCATTCTTCATTCTCAAACACTCATTTCCCTAGCATGCACACAAACTTTGAAGCTATCAATAAGAAACATGCACACTAGAGAATTGACATGAGAAGAGAGACAAATATCAACTCATTGCATTGAATTAACAAAAATAGAACTTACAATAATGTAGATGGGGAGAGAGGAGAGCTTGCACCTTTATGGGAAAAGAGGGAGAGCTAGTCTCAAGAGAGCTCAAACATGAGTTTGCCCAATGTGTCCATAAGCTCTCAAATGAGCCACTTTTTATACAAAAACTCTAAAACTCCCAAAAGTTCCCATGTGGGATTATTGTCAAGCCCACTCCCACACTCATCTACAACTTGGAACTCTTTACAAGAGCCCTAAACATCTTTTTGTTGCATCCTTGCATTGATCTTCACTCGTCCACTCGTCACGCAACAGTTTGCCTCCCAATGAAATACCTAGTCATAAAAACAATCAATGCTTAAAAGTAACGGATGTCACCCTAACAGAATTTACTACAAACACAAACAATTTTTATGTTTTGATTTCACCTCAATGTAACATCTGGTATTTTTACTTTGCATTCAATGGCATCTTCTACAGAGGTCCTCTTTACATCCCATCCCCCCCCAAAAAATTAGTTCATCCAACCATTATCAAGAGACCTCACTTGATATGTTAACTTTGTTTTCTTGACACCCTCACATGATGCAAACATCTTTGCAAAGTCGCTAAATGGTATAAACTGTAAGATTTCCCTCTCCAACTTTTGAAGTGTGCAGGTGTAAGAACCTCCCCTTCTGATCTTATAATTATTCCCCTCTTTGAAATAAAAGAAAGATCCTATTTTACCCTGTTTTGGCTTAGAGAGAGAAATTATCTAGAGGGAGGTAATTCAAAATTGAGAATGCTGGAGAAGCATTTTGACCATCTTGTGAATGAGCTCGTGGAGACCTAATCTGATAAAGTTACAACAGCTGTGACGGAGAGTCATTGGAGGATGTCTCACTTAGCAAGGTCGGCCGAGGTCTTGACCAGGCTCGGTTTGATTAAAATGATGAGCTTCCAATGGTACGGTGGATGAGGGACCAAGGAAGTGGCCTATGAGTGAAGCACTAGGTCACCTGCAAAGGATCCTAGAGGGTGCTGACCATACGGTGCTCGGGCTCTAGGTCTCGCTGACAATACCCACACGTGCATCGTGGAAGTTATTAGAACAAGTTGTTTTTTGAATTCGGGCATGGATCTGGTTGATTGACCTTGCTGGTCCTCAATGGATGAGTCCATGGCTCTTTTATATGGATCCATTGGTTGATCTTGCTAATCTTCAACGAAGATTCCATTTTTTATATGTGAATATATTGCCGGTATTACTGTGAGCTAGGAACTATCAAAAAGGCCCCTGATGGTGGAGGTGGTGAGCATTCTGGTTGCCAATGATGCCAGAGGTACACCGATAAAGGAATGATTGGAAATAAGGATTCAATCCGAGATTCTGAAGATTATGATCAGTGACACATAATGGAGGGCAGCCATATGTAGAGTAATTGAATGCTCAACCAAGTGCTGAAATTTAACCTTTGCAGGTGTAAAATCTACTTGCAAATCAGTCTTTTGATGAGGCAATTATTGAGGATGTAGTGGATGAGGAGAGAGTAGCCATAGAAGAATCTAGGCGTATGCCAAAATGGCTTGTGTAAACATTGAGGGATAACAAGTTGGCAGCTCCTTTACCTAGCAGAACTCGTGCAAGTTCTCAACATGCAGATTATTCTCATGTGGATCATGTTCTTGTTTCTACTTTGTAATGAGGAGGAACCTGTTGCCTTTGAGGAAGCACATGATGATGATCATTGGATGCATGCTATGTAGTATGAGTATAACTCTATACTCAAGAATGAAACTTGGTATTTGACAGATCTACCTCATGGCAAGAAGGCCATTGGTTCTAAGTGGATTTACAAGTTAAAACGCAACCATCACATCCATCCATCCATTCATTCCCATCTATCTGATTCACATCACAGCTCATCACATCTATTCACCTCACATTCTCATCATCTCTATTCACATCACATCCATCCATTCATTCATTCCCATCTATCGGATTCACATCACATCTCACATCTATTCACCTCACATCTCATCACCTCTATTCACATCACATCCATCCATTCATTCATTCCCATCTATCTGATTCACATCACATTTCACATCTATTCATCACCTCACATCTCATCACCTCTATTCACATTACATCCATCCATCCGTTCGCATCTATCTAATTCACATCACATTCTCATCATCTCTATTCACATCACATCACATCCATCCATTCAATCATCATCTGATTCACATATTATCTCATCACATCTATTCGCCTCATATTCTCATCACTTCTATTCACATAATTTAAACATAGAATTTAAGAGGATTCTAATTTTTTATATAAAGATTCTTTACGCATCTATTTATGCGTAATTCAATTTTAAGGAAAATAACACTTTTGAAATAAAATTAAATCCTTTATGCATCTTCTTATGCATAAATTCAATTTTAATGAGAATAACTCTTTTGAAATAAAAAAAAATCTTTTATGTATCTTTCTATGCATAAATTCAATTTTAATGAGAATGACACTTTTGAAATAAAAATAATTCTTTTATGCATCTTTCTATGCATAAATTTAATTTTAATGAGAATGACACTTTTGAAATAAAAATAATTCTTTTATGCATCTTTCTATGCATCAATTCAATATTAATCAAAAAGACACTTTTGAAATAAAAATAAATCTTTTATGCATCTTTCTATGCATAAATTCAATTTTAATGAAAATAGAACTTTTGATATAAAAATAAATCTATTAGAAAGCATAAACGAACGGAATTACTCTTTTAGAATAACCTAATGATAAAATTTAGCTCCACAAAATTTAAGAAAGTTTTGCCATAACCTCCTTTGTATGGCTGATCATTTCTCAATTTTATCATTCAATTTATGACTTGAATTAATCCAATTTGAATTCTAATATCTCTAATCTACTCCATTTTCCAAAACTCAAGAGAGTAAACAAAGAAAAGAGTTTAATCAATCTTTTAATTAAACTTTCTAGGATTGAGAAGGGCTGAATTGTAAAGAAGAGAAGGGGGTGGCCTTTCCATCAAGGCATAGCATCAAATTTTAATTCAACATTTACAAAGCATAAAATTTGAGAAAACCATAGATTTAAAAATTCACAATAAGCTTACATGGAGCTTATAAGCTTTCCTTTGGCTTGAGGGATTGAGGGCTCTACTCTTGTTTGCAGCAAGAGTGGCCACCAAATTCACTTGGAGAGGATTAGGCCAAAACACAATTGAATTATCAAGAAATTCGATGTTAAATGTTTCAGGGACAGAAGCAGAGTAACAGTGCATAAACACCATTAAGCTTTTACAAAGGGGGAGGCTTCTATTTATGAAAAAAAGTGAGTCTCTAACCAAGCAAACTGATTCTAGAATTTTTCAGATCAGTTTGGTCACTTTTTTGACCATTTTTAGATCAGTTTAGATCTAGTTGAAACAAGAGAGAGGAGAGATAAAAATATCTCGTTATTTGTAAGTTTAAAACTCATCCACACATGTGAAATAGGTTCCTCCTTCATGAGGGGAATTCCCCACACTGAGGTGTCAAAAATGCATCATTTTCTCTAAATATCTCTTTTTTTCAACTAATTAACCTTGTCCTTAGTCAACTCTTCATCTTATGTGAGTATTTACTCATTTTTGGGAGATTTTCTTTTATTTTTTAATTTATCCCCTCCCTACATTTGGATTAATCTTATTGGTCCATAGGAACCTTAATCCAAAATTTTCAAAAAATCTAGACCCTCTGGATAAGGTCCTTTTTATCTATTTTCAATTAATTCCAATTGCACATTGGAAAGTTCTTTTTGAATCTCTGTTTCAGGGGAAATCATTTTAAACACTAGGAGGATTTTTATATCAAAAAATATCTCAATTTTAAATTACCTCCCTCTAGACATTTTCTCTCTCTAGGCCAAAACAGGGTAAAACATGATCTTTCTTTTATTTCAAAGAGGGGAATAATTATAAGATCAAAAGGGGAGGTTCTTGCACCTGTACACCTCAAAAACTAGAGGGAGAATCTTACATCCTATCCCACTTAAAAAACGGGAGATATCCTCATCTCGAAACAGATCTCATCCACTCGTATCTACCCATATCCACATCTCATCATATCACATTCATTCACATCTCATCATATCACATTCATTCACATCTCATCCATTCAGACCACATCACATTCACTCACATCTCATCCATTCAGACCACATCACATTCACTCACATCACATCTCATTCATTTTACCTCACATCTTATTCATTCACATTTTACCTCACATCTTATTCATTCACATTTTACCTCACATCTTATTCATTCACATCTATCCCGATTCACATCCCATCACATCACATTCATTCATATCCATCACATTCACTTTCATTCATATCCATCACATTCATTCTCATCACCATTATATCACATCACTTCTATCCACATCATATCTCATTCATACATATCTCATCTCATTCATCCACATCCATCCAATTGTTCATATGTATGACAACTCGTATCTATCCATACATTCATATCTATCGCTTCACATCCACATATATTCATGTCACATCTCATCTCTTTACATCACATCACATTCTTTCACATACACATCTATATCCATTCTTTCACATACATCCACATCCATTCTTTCACATACTCATTCTTCATCCATTCTTCTTATACACATTCACATCCATTCTTCACATACACATCCTTATCCATTCTTTCACATACTCATTCACATCCATTCTTCACATACACATTCACTCACATCTCATGTCATTCATTTACATTATGATTCACATTACATCACATCTCATCCATTCATTCTCATTTATTTGATTCACATCACATCTCATCACATCTATTCACCTCACATCTCATCACCTCTATTCATATCACATCCATCCATCCATTCATTCCCATCTATCTGATTCACATCTATTCACCTCACATTCTCATCATCTCTATTCACATCACATCCATCCATTCATTCATTCCCATCTATCGGATTCACATCACATCTCACATCTATTCACCTCACATCTCATCACCTCTATTCACATCACATCCATCCATTCATTCATTCCCATCTATCTGATTCACATCACATCTCACATGTATTCACCTCACATCTCATCACCTCTATTCACATCACATCCATCCATCCGTTCGCATCTATCTAATTCACATCACATTCTCATCATCTCTATTCACATCACATCCATCCATTCAATCATCATCTGATTCACATCTTATCTCATCACATCTATTCGCCTCATATTCTCATCATTTCTATTCACATAATTTAAACATAGAATTTAAGAGGATTCTAATTTTTGATATAAAGATTCTTTACGCATCTATTTATGCATAATTTAATTTTAATGAGAATGACACTTTTGAAATAAAAATAAATCCTTTATGCATCTTTCTATGCATAAATTCAATTTTAATGAGAATGACACTTTTGAAATAAAAATAAATCTTCTATTTATCTTTCTATGTATAAATTCAATTTTAATGAGAATGACACTTTTGAAATAAAAATATATCTTTTATGCATCTTTCTATGCATAAATTCAATTTTAATGAGAAAGACAATAAATCTTTTAGAATGCACAAACAGAGGGACTTACTCTTTTAGAATAACCTAATGATAAACTTTAGCTCCACAAAATTTAAGAAAGTTTTGCCATAACCTCCTTTGTATGGCTAACCATTTCTCAATTTTATCATTCAATTTATTACTTGAATTAATTCAAGTAATTAATTCAATTTGAATTCTAGTATCTCTCATCTACTCCATTTTCCAAAAATCAAGAGAGTAAACAATGAAAAGAGTTTGATCAATCTTTTAATTAAACTTTCTAGGATTAAGAAGGGCTGAATTGTAAAGAAGAGAAGGGGGTGGCCTTTCCATCAAGGCATAACATCAGATTTTAATTCAACATTTACAAAGCATAAAATTTGAGAAAACCATAGATTTAAAAATTCACAATAAGTAAGCTATGGTTTTCTCAAATTCACAATAAAATTTGAGAAAACCATAGATTTAAAAATTCACAATAAGTAAGAATTAAGCTTATATGGAGCTTGTAAGCTTTCCTTTGGCTTGAGGGATTGAGGGTTCTACTCTTGTTTGCTGCTAGCAAGAGTGGCCACCAAATTCACTCGGAGAGGATTAGGCCAAAAAATAATTGAATATCAAGAAATTCAATGTTAAATGGCTCAGGAGACAGAAGCAGAGTAACAGTGCATAACCACCATTAAGCTTTTCCAAAGGGGGAGGCTTCTATTTATAGGAAAAAGTGAGCCTCTTACCAAGAAAATTGATTCTAGAATTTTCCAGATTAGTTTGGTCACTTTTTGACCATTTTTAGGTCAGTTTAGCTTACTTTTTGGATCTAGTTGAAACAGGAGAGAGGAGAGATAAAAATATCTCATTATTTGTGAGTTTAAAACTCATCCACACATGTGAAAGCGGTGCCTCCTTCATGAGGGGATTCCCCACACTGAGGTGTCAAAAATACATCATTTCCTCTAAATATCTCTTCTTTTTTAACTAATAAACCTTGTCCTTAGTCAACTCTTCATCTTATGTGAGTATTTACTCATTTTTGAGAGATTTTCTTTTATTCTTCAATTTATCTCCTCCCTACATTTGGATTAATCTTATTGGTCCATAGGAACCTTAATAAAAAAAATTCAAAAAATCTGGACCCTCAGGGGATAAGGTCCTTTTTTTTACCTATTTTTAATTAATTCCAATTGCACATTGGAAAGTTCTTTTTGAATCTCTGTTTCATAGGAAATCGTTTTAAACACTAGGAGGATTTTTATATCAAAAAATATCTTAATTTTGAATTACCTCCCTCTAGACATTTTCTCTCTCTAGGCCAAAACATGGTAAAATAGGATCTTTCTTTTACTTCAGAGAGGGGAATAATTATAAGATCAAAAGGGGAGGTTCTTACACGTGTACACCTCAAAAGTTGGAGGGAGGAATCTTACATCCTACCCCACTTAAAAAACGCGAGATGTTCTTATCTCACAAAATTAGTGGATAACTCTTTTCCTTAAGATCCAACTGATTCTGGGATTCCTTAAAGTCTGGTGAACCCAACAGAATCCTGGGATAAAGATCCCTTATATGGAACTCATCATTAGATAACAATTCAATCAGATTATAACATTCAAATCCTTATCTCACAATAATGGTCCATTAGACCGAACTTTCTATCTGAACAGTCCTCCATGGGAATTTTCAATTATACAGATTTTTAATTTGACATCCTTTAACTTGATCTACTGGGTCAAGTGTTAACAGCAGTAGCAATATGTCTTAGCACAATCCACTAATCTTGTAGTGATTTGCTGAAGTCATTAACGTCATTCCAGTTATGAACATCATCACAGGGACTCATCACATTCACTTACATCATCACACGGACTCGTCACTTACATCTCATCCATTCAGACCACATCACATTCACTCACATAACATCTCATTCATTTTACCTCACATCTCATTCACATCTATCCTGATTCACATCCCATCACATCACATTCATTCATTTTACCTCACATCTCATTCACATCTATCCTGTTTTACATCCCATCACATCACATTCATTCATTTTACCTCACATCTCATTCACATCTATCCTGATTCACATCCCATCACATCACATTTATTCATATCTATCACATTCATTTTCATTCATATCCATCACATTCACTTTCATTCATATCCATCACATTCATTCTCATTTCACCATTATATCACATCACTTCTATCCACATCATATCTCATTCATACACATCTCATCTCATTTATCCACATCCATCCAATCGTTCACATGTACGACTACTCGCATCTATCCATACATTCATATCTATCACTTCACATCCACATATATTCATGTCACATCACATCTCTTTACATCACATCACATTCTTTCACATATACATCTATATCCATTCTTTCACATACATCCACATCCATTCTTTCACATACTCATTCACATCCATTCTTCATCCATTCTTCTTATACACATTCACATCCATTCTTCACATACACATCCTTATCCATTCTTTCACATACTCGTTCACATCCATTCTTCGCATACACATTCACTCACATCTCATATCGTTCATTTACATTATGATTCACATGACATGATATCTCATCCATTCATTCACATTTATTTGGTTCACATCACATCTCATCACATCATTCACTTCACATCTCATCACCTCTATTCACATCACATCCATCCATCCATTCATTCTCATCTATCTGATTCACATCACATCTCATCACATCTATTCACCTCACATTCTCATCATCTCTATTCACATCACATCCATCCATTCATTCATTCCCATCTATCTGATTCACATCACATCTCACATCTATTCACCTCACATCTCATCACCTTTATTCACATCACATCCATCCATTCATTCATTCCCATCTATCTGATTCACATCACATCTCACATGTATTCACCTCACATCTCATCACCTCTATTCACATCACATCCATCCATCCGTTTGCATCTATCTAATTCACATCACATTCTCATCATCTCTATTCACATCACATCATCCATCCATTCAATCATCATTTGATTCACATCTTATCTCATCACATCTATTCACCTCATATTCTCATCACTTCTATTCACATAATTTAAACACAGAATTTAAGAGGATTCTAATTTTTTATATAAAGATTCTTTATGCATCTATTTATGCATAATTCAATTTTAAGTAAAATAACACTTTTGAAATAAAATTAAATCCTTTATGCATCTTCCTATGCATAAATTTAATTTTAATGAGAATAAATATTTTGAAATAAAAATAAATCTTTTATTTATCTTTCTATGCATAAATTCAATTTTAATGAGAACGACACTTTTGAAATAAAAATAAATTCAATTTTAATGAGAATGACACTTTTGAAATAAAAATAAATCTTTTATGCATAAATTCAATTTTAATGAGAATGACACTTTTGAAATAAAAATAATTATTTTATGCATCTTTCTATGCATAAATTCAATTTTAATGAGAATGACACTTTTGAAATAAAAATAAATCTTTTATGCATCTTTCTATGCATAAATTCAATTTTAATGAAGATAGAACTTTTGATATAAAAATAAATCTTTTAGAATGCACAAACGGAGGGAATTACTCTTTTAGAATAGCCTAATGATAAACTTTAATTCCACAAAATTTAAGAAAATTTTGCCATAACCTCCTTTGTATGGCTGACCATTTCTCAATTTTATCATTCAATTTATGACTTGAATTAATCCAATTTGAATTCTAATATCTCTCATCTACTCCATTTTCCAAAAATCAAGAGAGTTAACAATGAAAAGAGTTTAATCAATCTTTTAATTAAACTTTCTAGGATTGAGAAGGGCTGAATTGTAAAGAAGAGAAGGGGGTGGCCTTTCCATCAAGGCATAGCATCATATTTTAATTCAACATTTACAAAGCATAAAATTTGAGAAAACAATAAGTAAGAATTAAGCTTACATGGAGCTTGTAAGCTTTCCTTTGGCTTGAGGGATTGAGGGTTCTACTCTTGTTTGCAGCAAGAGTGGCCACCAAATTCACTTGGAGGACCAAAAAACAATTGAATTATCAAGAAATTCAATGTTAAATGGCTCAGGACAAAAGCAGAGTAACAATGCATAAACACCATTAAACTTTTACAAAGGGAGAGGCTTCTATTTATAGGAAAGTGACCCTCTAACCAAGCAAACTGATTCTAGAATTTTCCAGATCAATTTGGTCACTTTTTGACCATTTTTAGGTCAGTTTAGCTTACTTTTTGGATCTAGTTGAAACAGGAGAGAGGAGAGATGAAAATATCTCATTCTTTGTGAGTTTAAAACTCATCCACACATGTAAAATAGGTGCCTCCTTCATGAGGGAAATTCCCCACATTGAGGTGTCAAAAATGCATCATTTCCTCTAAATATCTCTTCTTTTTTAACTAATAAACCTTGTCCTTAGTCAACTCTTCATCTTATGTGAGTATTTACTCATTTTTAGGGGATTTTCTTTTATTCTTCAATTTTTCTCCTCCCTACATTTGGAGTAATCTTATTGGTCCATATGAACCTTAATCCAAAAAAATTTTAAAATTTGGACCCTCAAGATAAGGTCCTTTTTACCTTTTTTCTATTAATTCCAATTGCACATTGGAAAGTTCTTTTTGAATCTCTGTTTCAGGGGAAATCATTTTAAACACTAGGAGTATTTTTATATCCAGAAATATCTCAATTTTTAATTACCTCTCTCTAGACATTTTCTCTCTCTAGGCCAAAACAGGATCTTTCTTTTATTTCGGAGAGGGGAATAATTATAAGATCAAAAGGGGAGGTTCTTACACCTGTACAGCTCAAAAGCTGGAGGGAGGAATCTTACATCCTACCCCACTTAAAAGATGCGAGATGTCCTCATCTCGTAAAATTAGAGGATAATTCTTTTCCTTAAGATCCAATTGATTTTGGGGTTCCTTATAGTTTGGTGAACCCAACCTAATCCAGGGATAAAGATCCCTTATATAGAACTCATCATTAGATAACAATTCACTCAGATTAGAACATTCAAATCCTTATCACAATAATGGTCCATTGGATCGAACTTTCTATCTGAACAGTCCTCCATGGGAACTTTTAATTATACAGATTTTTAATTTGACATAAACTTTATCTACTGGGTCAAGTGTTAACAACAGCAATCTGTCTGCACAATCCACTAATCTCAGTGATTTGCTGAAGTCATTATTAACGTCATTCTAGTTATGAACATCATCATAGGGACTCGTCCCATTCATCCTCATTATGGTTTTGCTTAGCTTATTACATTTCAATCAAAATTCAGGAATCATTATTTTTCAATCAGAATCCAAATCAACTCATCAGTTCTCGACTAGAATTTAAAAATCATATCAATCACATTCGAATTCATCATCTGGATATTTGTGCTTATAATTTCAAGTCTTAGATTTACTTGTATATACTGCCAGTAAAAGAGCTACAATCATACCCTCGGTATATACGGGTAGTCACGATCCTTGGAATTATAAGGTAAATATCATCATGTCTAGGCCTCAAGCAAGTCACGGATTCCATGCAATTGCGGTACTTCGATTTAAAGACCCAATTACTAATTTATGAATTTCAGTCTGAATAACAATTTGTATGAATTTTATCACGCAATTACAATCTTTTACTACTTCTTCATAAATTTTTGACATTTTTGGCTTCTCGATTGATCTTCATCAGCCAATTCGCTCTGATACCACCTGTAAGATCCCTGTCCCCACCGCACAACAAATTCAAGGGTAGTGGCGAAAGTAACACTTCTTGCGCGGGGCAGGGTCCCACACTCGGGGCCTCGCCCACCACAGATATCCGGACAAGAGACTAATCCATCGGTTTTTCCAAAACCGAACTCGGAAAAACTTCCCTTGCCCAGAAAGCTTGGGCGATTCCTCCAAGATAATTTTTCTCTAACGTAGTCAAAAGCCTTAACTAACTGAACTGATCTGACCGAACCCGTAAGTCCCATAGTCAGATCAGGGAAAGACTGCACTTAGATCATAGAGACCAACACTTATGCAAATGAGCCACAGAAGGCTTCCTTCCATGCCAAGCTTCATAAGGAGTTTTAGACTGCAAGGCCTTGGTAGGGCATTTGTTTATAACACATAGTTTGTGCACATAGTTGCCTCTAACCAAAAACCATGAGGTAAATCCATACATTGTGCCATCTCCATGAGAGACCTTTTCTTCCTCTCAACCACACCATTTTGTTGAGATGTGTATGGACATGCACATTGATGCCTTATGCCTTTTTCAGCCATATATGCATGAAACTCCTTGGACATATACTCCCCCCCCTCGATCTGAACGAAGGGTGTTAACTTTACATTCACATACATTTTCAGCCATGGATACGAAGTGCCAAATCACATAAAAACCTCTGACTTCTGCTTTAATGGTTACACCCAGCTATATCTGGAGTAATCATCAATAGAAATGATGAAGTAGAGATATCCCCCAATAGATGGTGTCCTCATAGAATCACATACATCACTATGTATATGCTGTAATTTCTTAATAGCTCTCACATATCCATCCTTTGGAAATGATGTCTGATGCATTTTACCAAGAATACACCCCTCACATACATGTCTAGTAGGGTCTCAAGAGTTGGCAACTCAGACACCATATCATGCCTTTAAAGGCGTAACAAACTGCCATAATTCAGATGGCCAAATCATGCATGCCATAATTCTGCATCACTCATAGCACGAGTCCTAGAGACTAAGCAAGCATCATGTTGCAACTTCTCAAATACATCCATCTTGTATATGCCATAAAACAAGGTACCTGAGGCAATGATAGAATAACCATCATTTCTATCCTGATTTGTACATCTGTCATCCACAAATTTTACCATCAAACTTGACAAGGCTAAGGCTGAAACTGACAGCAAGTTCTTCTTAATGCCTGGCACATATAAGACTTTCGAAAGAGTAAATGTGCCCCCATTTGTAGCAGTGAGCAAAACTCTACCAACTCCTTTGACAGGATATGAGGAACCATTTGCACATGTGTTGGTTCCTACACTTGGGGGACAGGTTCCAGAGATGAGAACAATTTTTTTTGTGAAGTAATGTGCTTACTAGCACCACTATCAAAGTACCAAGCATCTAATTTTGCCTCTCATATGCATACATCATAAACATAAGGGGCATAACTACAATGTACAGTCCATGCCCAATCATCTTGAGCAAAACTTGTAGATTCCTTCTTCTCTGGCACATATGACTTTCGAAAGAGTAAATGTGCCCCCATTTGTAGCCGTGAGCAAAACTCTACCAACTCCCTTGACAGGATATGAGGAACCATTTACACATGTGTTGGAGGAGGTGTTACCATTTCGCTCATGGTCGGCATTCTTGCTTTCGATGTCCCAACTTGCGCCATAGGTCTTTGGATCCTTTCATGTTCAATTATCTTATATATGCAATCACCCTGCAAATACCCTACAATCGTTCCTCCTCTGTTGTGGCCCCAGATATTGATTGGACAATCCCTTCCCAACTAACACCATAAGCTAGGCATGTGGGGCGAAATCCACAAGAGTCTCTGTTGATGAATCATACTCCCAATCATTTGTGAGAAGATGTTGATCCATGATTTGCAAGCCTAGCTCTTTCCCCGAGGTAGACGCAATGTTATTGCTTGTGTCAAGAGACTGTCGGGCAATACTTGCTGTGCAGTCCTAGCTTGGGACTCATTTTGCGTATACTAAGATATTTGGGTTGTTAATCATTAATGTACCACTTGCAAAGTCTTTTCTTTCTTTACTCTAGCAACCTGGATTAGTGTCTCTATTGCCTGCACTTCTTCTAATGTTCTACCATCAAGCATAAGCACTTGTGTGGGGGGTGGTTCGATAGTCATAGTTGCAGTAGGTGGTGCAACAAGAGCTGTATGGACAATGATATCAACCCTGTTTTGTAATGATGAGAGTTTAACAGATGTCTCTCTAGAGTTTACCTCAATTCCTTCATTATGGGGTCTATATTAGTAAGATTTGGTTCAAAGGTAGCGGTTGAGGGCACGAACCCTGGCTATGCAGTCAAAAAGATTGGTAGTTGACTTGACTAGTGAGGCCTAGTTAGGGTTCTCACTTCTTGGGACTAGAGATCCTTTCATTGACTCAAAATCTGACAAGGTATCATTGGCCCCTAGTGCAAGTCCATGTACAATGCTAAACTAGGTTCTGACTGAAGGTCGTGAGCTTAGTTTAGGCTGGTAGTGCAATGAATGCACCATCATCTAAATAGGCCTCTAATACATGCCCAAATTGTAGGTGCATGTGAATATGGGGTGTTTAAAGGTCCTATGGATGCCCTAGACAAGTTTGAGAATTTTTGGATTTTTTAATTATTTTTTTGAAAAAAAATAAAGTATCCAAAGTCTTTCCAATACATGTTTCTGGTGTTTCTTAACCCATCTGGCACCAAAAATAGTGTAATTATTTGGGTCAATCAAGCGCTACAGGCATCGGATCCCATAGTTAGGCTCCTTAACTATGCAAAAATACAAATTTTTGGCGTGTTACACAAGTTACGTCAACACGTTTGCAATGGCCTAAAACATGTGTTAGGCAAACTTGTGCGTGTACTTTAAAAAAAAAACACTTTTTTTGCCCTCAAACCTTTTACCTTTTCTTTTTCTTATGTTTCAGTTTAGAATTTTTGGTTTCCAGTTTACGGTTTACCTGCCGGTGGAAAAGAGTATTCTCGAAATCTTTGACTTGGACCTACATGCATTACATGCGTCCAGCCGCTCAAAACTTACCCAAAATGGGTATTAACAAGCTTTTTAGACTTTTCTAGCGAGTGGCCTAAAAGCCTACACGCATTAAATGTGGACAACTAGTCGAGATGCCCCATATTAAAGAGAGGATTAAGCCTAATTAACTTGCAGTAATTACACAATGTAAAAACGTAAAATGTGTAGAAAACACAAGAATTTATGTGTGTTGCAAATACTCCCTTAATTTCTATTTTTATCTCAATTTCTCCATGGAATGAGTCAAATTGGAAAAATACTATGCTAGGAAACTGATTTTATGATCTATTTGGCCCCGATTGTTTTAATTTCATGTTTAATTGACTATTTTTTTTTAAATTAAAAAATGCAAAAAGCGAGAAATGCAAAAAACCAAAAATTGAACTTGTAAACGATAAGTTGAAGTAGAGTTTACATAAATGCACAAACTACAAAATTCACTAAAAATATAAAAAGTACATAAATTGGAAATCATGCAAAAATTGCAAAACATGTAGAAATTGCAGAAATTGGACAAAAATTTCTTAAGATTTCAACAACAATGCAACAAAATGGATAGATTTTTCAAATTTTGTTTCTACCTTTCTAGAAAAAAAATAGAAAACAAAAATCAACCATACACACACAACATTCAAAATGCCTTGTGGCATTGGGGCTATTCCCCGCAACAACGACGCCACTTATGGGAAGCCCTTGCACCATAAAAAGAGTGCATGAATAAACCAATGCCGTGGGACTTTGCCCAACCACACTCGACAACATAAAATGGCTCAACCAAGAAGCCAATATCCCATGACCTAGCTCACAATTGCATGGGCATGGTGTGTCACTCACCTCCTGAAAATGTGTGCTCGGATTCTCGTAGGAGATGATGTTGCTGTGCAGCCACACTCCAAAGCTCCACTCTACCGCCCGCCACCACCGCCGCACTCCAAAGGAAGCTCAACCCTCCTCACAACTCACTCTCTTGCTTGCAAGCAAGAAAGCATGCATAAGAGCTCACACTAGCAAGCAGTGGCATAAGATAGTAGATAGAGAAGAAGAACACTCTATTGAATTATCACACTCTTGGGCGGCTAAAGTTAAAAGTTTGGTCTGCGGGCTCATTTGGCCACTCTAGCTACTGTAAACACCTTTTCTAAAGCTAGCACTCTCTACCTAAAATCCCATGGTGTGCCTTTGATATTCAAGTAGCAAGCACACACATAAAATTTACAAAGCATGGTTTTCAAATGAATTCCGTACATTCTGGCGCCTGTGGCCCAAAGGTGGTGAAAAAAATGTGGTGGCCAACATCGACACCATAGAGGTCTCCAACAAGGGTTGACAAGGCTCATCAATATAGTCAGCAAGAATTGAGTGTGCAGCTCCACAAATGAAATTTTGGCAATCCCTCAATGAGGTGATGATGAGGAAATGGGTTTCCGAGGCTTTATAGTGTCGATGACGCCCAAGCCAATCAGTATACAGTTCGACTAGTGTTCAATAGTAACAAGGAGATACAAAACATGGAGTTGTCATTTTCACTTTACATAGAGTCTCAAACCCAACCATGAGCTATACTAAGCACATACATTTCATTTGGAGGCCATCCAAATCATACGCATGCTATATGGGAACCATATAGGCTATGCATACGACTTATTACCACATAATAGGGATCCACATGAACCATGCAACAATGCACAATGTGAGATGACAAGCATATAGAGACCTATTCTAACCATATGTGGATCACATGGACTATATAGAGCACACTAAGAGAAGACCAAGCATGTGAAGGACCTATACACCCCATTGCACAAATGTATAGGCCAGATGGACCATCCAAGGCTATGATCTATGGATAATAGAACCCATCCCACACATGTACAAAACATATGGACCATCCAGGGTAATATGGATGATACTAAGCATGTGAAGATCTTGACCACTCCATTCTGACAATGTATACGCCATGCCCATCATACAAGCCACACCAAGGTAACAATAAGCATGTAAAGGTCTTGAGCACTTCATTCTGACCATGTATACGCCATACCCATCATACAAGCCACACCAAGGTAACAATAAGCATGTAAAGATCTTGAGAAGCTTGTTTCGAACATGTGTAGATCACTTAATAGGTGCTTAG